>NC_041406.2:140335320-140460320 GCF_900747795.2 Erpetoichthys calabaricus
AAACAGACTTTACGAATTGCCTGGCAAACTGCACTTTTAGTTAGATTTTCTGCATCGCCTACAGTATATAAGAAAAGCGCCACTTGCAAGAAACCTCAAAGCAATGCCTACTGTCTGTGTGGTGGTGAGAGCCCGACTTCGCCGAGTTTGACTTCGAATATAAGGTGCTAATAAATCTTTGAGGTTCAATATTCCCCCTCGGCTAAAGCGGTATCTTTCGAAAAGAATTTCCTCCGGGAGCAATAAAGGATCTTGCTGATCGCGCAAAACCCTCTCTATATGAAATTCTCTTCTTATAATTTGCTCACCGATATCAATTGGTCGCTCATTCATGAACGGTGAAGCCCTGACTGAATGAATTCCACGCACGGACACTGATTAAGTGTGTCAGCTAATCCTTGTTCACACAGAACAAACTGCTCCGAGCAGGTTTGAGGATTTGGATGTGTTGCTATGACAACACATCCAGCAACAGTTTTGAAAAACCGACAGATCCAGGATCAGGCCAAATCGTCAACAATTACATCGTGCTAAACAAGTAATCCACGTATGAAAAATACCCCCCCAGATTTGTGAAACCTCACTGGACTCCTGAGACGCTCACTGAATACAACAACTCGACCCAAGTTCAGCTATTTTTAATCCGCTTGTGTCTGTACATGAAAGATGTCTGTTTGGTCCGCGTATTCCCAAATAACCAACTTCAGATATGGAGAACTCTTTCTTCCATAAATGACATCGCCCTTTAGGAACATAAAAAGCAGTGAAGTGCCATTAAAGAGCCGCATTTCTTTCATGATGTCCATGTGACTTTTACTCCATCCCGCCTGCACTTAAAAACAAAACGACGAGGCACAACAGTACGCCCCGCCCCCTCACGCTCTCTAAGCCAATCAGGTGTAAATACTAGAAGGTTGTAACAACAAAATGGCAGGGACTGTGGCAGGCATTCTGGATTTATTATTGCAGTTCCTGGTGGTGCGGCCTTTTGGGGGGAATACAATGTCAATGAAAATGAAGATATATTAGCGAGGGCGTAGCCTCAGTCATCGATGATCCGCTTGGCCTTTTCTCAAGGTGCTCCTCTTTTTGTTCCCTCAAAGACATGCAAGCCTTGGATTAATTGGAGACTGGCGTCGAGGTGAGTATGATGGACTGATGATTCCTCCAGTTTTAGTTCCCACAAGTGCTGGCTTGCATGGGCTTCTCCGATGCTTGTTTTGGAATAAGCAGCTTCTCCATTTGGTAGATGCTATCATGATTTCTCTTTGTTACCCGTTGCACGCTTCCCCCCATTCTTCATTTGGAGGATCCTCCAGTCTTTCAATAGTCCATCCTCTTGACCTTTCTCACATTTTCTCACTTTCCATTTGGTAATTAGAAGGGCGAGTTTCATTTTCAGTTTGATCTCGGTTGCATTTCGGAGCTCTTTGTAACTACTGCTTATCTCCAATGTTCTACCACGTTTAAAAGTAAAAGTGCCGATGTGACCATTCAGAGCACAGCCACAGCAGCATGGGGCAGCTGGTTAACATGAACCCATCCTGAACTGTTCTCCGTTTTTCCGGCTCCCCTCCCTTTACTTTATGGGATTGCAGCTTCCATCTGCTTTTTCCTGACATAGAAACAAATGTCAATGGAAACTCCTGCTGATCTGCTCTTCTTGTTTCATTCACTTGATGTTGACTCAGGGCTGGATGTTAGTTTATTGTAACTGCTCCTTCGTTATGAATTTGGATGTCTGCTTTCACATTCGTTTCCATTTGCCATCGCAGTGACACCAGTGATGCATGTGACCTGGTCCAGGGCTGACGTCTGCCCAGACTGAACTAACATCACTGCCCTCTTCTGATTTAGCTCTGGCTGACGTGTTATCCTCTTATCAACACTCACCATAGGAGGTTTGACGCCAAACTCTCCTTCTTCCACAAAGCTGAGGACATCATCGATGTTATATGGAGCCCCTAACTTGGGAAAGGAAAGGCGCACCCCAGGAATAAAGGGCCAATTGATGTATTCACCACCCCCCACGAGACCCGTACGGCGTAAAATGACAGGGTGGCTGATGTAACTTCTGGAGACTCCTTCGGACCTCCCCCTGAAGAGTTTCTTGCCAGCGCTGATCTCGCCTCTGGAGGCACAACACAATTTCCTGCCCCAGGAGTTGAACTTGTTCATTGATGTGTTCTTTTATTTCCTCCTGGGAGCTGCTGAATGCGAGCCCGCAAGGCATCTTCACACTCCAGCGCACTTTCAGCAACCTCACGGACTTTCTCATCCAGCCGGGTCAGTTATTGCGTCAGATCATCCCACAGAGGTGAGACATCCTCCAGTCATTCCTCCTCAGGTCCATGGTGATCTGCAAGGAATCCACCACCTCCTGCACCGCTGAACACGCTCTGACCGCGACACAAAGCAATGGTGTCGTCTTGCTCGGCACTCACTACAGACATGTTGATCGGGGAAATGTTTAAAGGCAGACAGCGATGGTATTTTTTAAGATTCCTCAGAGAGGGCACCACTTGACTGACTCCTTCCCAGAGTCCATAGTCCAGAAACCACCAGTTACAGTAATTTATTTAAACTTGAGGAATTACAGCAGAGAATCCAACAGAGGTTGGTGAGTTCGACATCCAGACATGCCAAGTTGTACAATGCCCGGCGTAAGGAAGCGCACTGTCAGCCGGGTGATTTGGTCTGGATTAGAGCTCACCATCTCTCGGATGCCAGCAAAAGGTTCTCCGCCAAGCTAGCGCCTAAATCCACGGTTTTCAAACTTTTCCAAACTCCGTGAGGACCAGTAAACTGAAGTACCACAGTCAATGAATCGTTAATTTACACCCGTGTTGTTTTGAAGAAAAAGTCACCATAATCACTATAATGACTATAATTATGACGTTAAAGTGATATTAAACTAATTAAGGAAATGGGTGCCCGCGCTAATAAAACCTGGCTTGGAGTCTTCCACACATTTACAGTAGTATACTTATACTATATATGATTATATGCAACATATTGGCATTCTAGCAACATCGATTCGTGGAAAATAAAGGACCACACGAGTACCACTTGGCATGACTTGAAGTACCACCAGTGGTACGCGTACCACAGTTTGAAAACCGTGGGCCTAAATGGTTAGGTCCAGCCAAAGTCATTTCTCAAACAGGTCCAGTCAATTTCCAGATTCAAAGGGGTATCAGCACTAACTCCAAGCTGGACGCTATCCATGTGGCCAACATCAAGCTGCACTTCAGCCTTCCTTGTCCAAGGTTATGGATGTAGCAGGGCTACATAGTTTATAGTGTTGTCAAATGTTAGTACTACGTGCGTCTTGTTTCCATCGTCCCGTTTGCTGTTTATGTGTGTATCAGTGACGGTGAGGGGTTCAGACGATGGAAGGAGACCACAACCCCAAACCTGGAAAACACCTGTTCACTATTAATCAATTACATCTGTCACAGGACTATTTAAGCAATCAGGAGGGAATAGCTGAGAGAGAAGAGAAGAGAAGAGAAGAGAAGAGAAGGAGACCATTTTTTCAACCACAGATCCAACTTACCTGCTGTTTTCTCACATCGCGCCTTCGCACCAGTTTGTTTTTCATTCCTCCGGACTGTCTTCCATCCCTCATCTGCAGAGACCCCGGGGTCAGAACATCATCCACCACACACTGAGAAATCATGGTGAGGTTGCTCCAATTGCCGGGAAAATCAAACGACTCACTTTTCTGTAGTTCAGTCATCCGTATTCAGGACAGTTTTTACAACCGGACTCTAATTCACGATCAGACATCCCGTATATCATTCATTGTTGTTATTCGTTGTCTGTTATGTTACAGGGCCGAGGGAGGGTTTGTTGTATTTATATATGGTGGTGTCTCGTTGTTGCTGTGGTGGAGGGATATTTATATTTATATATGTGTTTATTTCTATTTTGCATTTGTCCTGTTATTTCATTTAATATAATTAATCATTTAATTTTACATATCTGCTTTTGTGTGGTTATATTTACACCGTCAATTGTGGGGGAAAAGTTTAATTTGTTAGAGGTACGGCTTGACAGTTAGATTTAACCTCAGTAAATTATCCAGGCCACAGCTCTTGGAGATGTGGCTGCCAGCTGGGTAAGGGGTCGGCCGTTACAACTGTATGGCAGCTGCTATGCCAAACCTCTGGTCAGGTTGGCACCACTTGTTTGGTCCAGGTGGCATCACTTCCTCCGTAGTCACTCTCAATGCGGGAGCCCCTCGGGGATGTGTGCTAAGTCCTCTCCCACATTAGCTCTTCACCCGTGACTGCACGGCCAGGAGCAGGTCTAACATCGCTGTAAAACTGGCAGATGGCACAGCAGTGGTGGGGCTTCTCTCCAACACGTAAAGGAGTCCTGAAGCACTGGTGACTAGAAAAGAGCCTCTCCATCAAATAGATAATAGTGGAGGAGGTGTACACTCCCCTGTCACCAATAATGGGACTACCATGGAAAGAGGGAGCAGTTGTGAATTCCTGCACATCACCAAAGACCTCACATGGACTGTTCACACCAAAACAGTGGCAAAGTAGGCACAACAACACCGTTTCTATCTCAGGCGGCTGGAAATGTTTAGTAAACTCTTCAAACCCGCACCACTGACGGCGTCCTAACTGGCATGGGAACTGCACTGCCCTCAGTAGCAAAGCCTGGCAGAAGATAAGGAGTTCTGCTCAGAAAATCATTGGAGGTGACATTCCTAACCTACAAGGCACACATGTTAGGTGGTGTCTAGAGGGGGGGGGGAAAGCCAGGAAAACCCCAGTCATCTGAGTCACAACCTGTTCACCTTACTACCTTCAGGCATCTTCTCCATTGTTGTGGAGCACAGAGAAGGCTCTTTTGTTTCTTTACGTACCGTAACACACACTTTTCATGTCGGTGATCCTCTTTGTGTTTCACTTTGTCTCTGCCACGGCTTCCTCCTTTTAACCCTTTCCTTTCTTTGCAGCAGTGTGCCACAAAGTGCCCTCTCCTGTAAACCTCATTGGATGGGTGAGGTCCAGTGAGCTCCACCCACAGTTCTTCTCAGTGGCCTTAAGTGGCAAAGGCTGAAGACCCCCAGCTGCTAATGTCTGCATCGCCAAGTGCCAACAGCAGATATTGCATATGCCCACTGCTTATAAATATATAATATAAATATATACACACACACATATATATATATACAGGGGCGGGCAGGTGTAGGCTTACAGATGTTCATGTGGAAAAAACATGCAGGTTAGGATTGTGACAATCGCTTTATTAAAAGTATGTCACAATGGCACAGGGCACTTAGGCACAATCTCGCAAGTGCTCAGTTTGTGGGCCTTACGAACTCACAGTGCATATACTCGTGCAATATACAGTATATTTATAATAGTAGCTGTGTAAGCCCGTACTGTAAAAAGCCTGAGGTCCTAGAAACTACTGAAATCGTCAGAATGTCGAGATGTCAGGAAATTGAAAGGAACTCCTCTGGGCGTCTCTGTCTCTCCTAGGAGGATTCCTTCTGCCGACGTGTTTGCCTCGCTTGTGTTATTAGTGGATAAGTGAGTTTCTGTTTCCTTTGAGGTGGACCCCTTACCCCGACTCCAGCAGACACACACACTTCGATGCGTAGACGTTTATATATAAGATAGAGACAATATATAGTGTGGCAGATGGCCGGGACCCATGCCCGGTCGGGATGCCCCTTTGACACTGGATCCGGGGGAGCAGCCATGGGATGCACACTACGTCCCCCGGAACACTTGGTGGCAGCCCCCCCTGGGTTGCATCACACCGGAGCTCATTCCTGTTGGGCTGCACGGCCTAATGAGCCTGTCTGGGCAGGAACGCAGCCGGAAGCAGGTCAACCTGGGTGGGCTAACAAAGGAGCCGACAGTCACCATTCCAGGTGCCAGAGTCGGGAGGAGGAGGACGAAGCTGCCTTGGAGGAGAAAGAAGAGTGTTTTGTGGTGATGCTTTGCTTTGTGCTTTTGTGTGTTTTGGGACTTTGTTTGGGTGGAGGGACACGGGGAAGACATGGTCCCCAGCTGAAGAAAATAAATCATTTTGGTTCATTTTTATGTGCCTCCGTTGTCAGTCTGTGTCGGGTCAACGCCTATATAGCGCCTTTGCCCCAATAGGATGAGGTCAGCACTACCACTCCATGGTGACAGTGGCTTCTGTTGCTAATGGTATTCTCTTGTTTCGCCATAGCCCAGTGAAGACACCAAGTGAGGGCGTATTCTGTATGTAGGGGGCAGCTTAAGGGCTCTAGTGAATGTAGTTACCCGTCGTGCCAGGGGTTTACGCTGTTATCTCAGCCTTTCTCTCTTTCTCCCCCTGCAAACCGGCCCTTCCGTCACTGACATCATCTCTAAACAAAATCCTGCCGACTACACCACTGTGAAATGATATAAAGAACACAGGTAAAGAGTTTGGGGGATTTCACCTTGGTAATCCCAAATAATTTGAAAGGATTTATGGAGATAAATGCAAAGTTAGTTGCGGAGATATCTTTGCAGACACAAGTCCAAAGCCGAACTGACGCAGGTAGCTGGTTTTCCAGGTTTTGAAATTAGATGGTGGGAAGGGGCGGGTCCAGGAGCATGGACACCATCAGTGATGGAAAGGTGGGTGACAATAGTCACTGGAACCTGTAAGCCATCTCCTCATGCACACACATATATATATATATATATATATATTATTGTGACCACTAGGGGGCGCAGAGCTCCCCAAACACCCAACACAACAATCACAAGCCCAAGTGTGGCACAAAATAAGACTTTTATTTTGCAGCTACTCGTGGGAAACATTTCTAAATAGTTGTTTCCCACCTGCACAAGCACAACATGACAATAAGCAAACAGCACACAGCACTTTTCTTCTTTGTCCTTCTGCCTCCACTCCTCCTCATCCTCTGGCAAGCTTCATCCCTCTTCTTCCCGACTCCTTTTATAGAGCAGCTGGAAGTGCTCTGCAGAGAAGGGCTCAGCCTTTCCCCATGCGCCCCCTGGTGGTGGCCACGGGTCTCAGCAGGGTTGAACTCCCATGCTCCAAACCCATAATAAGCCACAGGGACTGCCCTCTGTTGTCCCAGCTGGGTAAGAACTGCAGCCGTCTGTTACAATACACATAGTGTTTACTAGTATATACACACACACACACATATATATATATATTGTAGATGCTGAATGGGTATCCTGGCGAGAAGAGGGGATGATTCCTTACCCGGATGGGAGGCTCCTAGTAGGCAGATAGACATCCTGGCCGGGGAGGAGAAGCAAATCAGACCCAGAAGGAAGGACTAGAAGGGGTACACGGACAGCCCACTGAAGATGTCGCTGGGGTTTTTTTTTCCTTCCCCAGCACACTAGATGGCAACAGCCACACCTATCTGTCCCTAGTGGGAAGCCAGCAGGGCATGCTGGGAGATGTAGTACGGCAGAGCAGCCCTGCTAGGGTCACTGGGTACTGTGAGACGGCACTCTAGAGAGACAAGCTCCCTGTTATAATGGACTTCCATGTGACCCGGAAGTACTTCCATTGGCTAATCGCCCTGGCACCTGAAGTACTCCCGGGTCTGTAATAAAAGGGACTGCACTCCATTATCTAGGCCAGAGTTGGAGCTGGGAGAAAGAGAGGCAACACTCGACTGGAGGAGGGCAGTGTGGTGGTGAGAGAGAAATCTATGAGTATTGTGGTGTGATAAACAGACCTGTGTTTGAACCCGGGACTCTTTGTGTGTTCGTGTTAGGGGTTGGGGCTCGTTGACGCCCCTGGTTCCATCACTATATATATATATATGTATGAATGGAAGAGAAGGTCTGTGATACGGTTTGCATATTTGCAGCTGGAGATCCACAAAGGGAGAAAAAATGAATCACATATCATAAAGTAGTTTTTATTCCTGAGCTTTCAACCCCTGCCAGGGGTCTTCATCAGAGGATAATGCTCAGACTTACAAGAATCAAGTATATACATAAACATATATATATATGTTTGTGTGTGTATGGGTAAAAAATAATATACTGTATAATAATATATTTTATATATTGTAACAGATAGAGGGCGCTATCGCTCCCTTGAACCCTTGTTCCAGACACCAGATAAAAGTGCAATTATTATTTATTTTATAATTACAATGTGCACCAAGCACCTTCCACTCCACTATACTCATAAATAACACACAAATCACTAATCAATAACAGTCCTCCACTCCCAGACGCGTTACTACCCTTCCTCCCAGCTCAGCTCGCCGTCTGGGATATCCCATGGTCCTTTTATAGTCCCTGACCCGGAAGTGTTTCCAACCCCCCAGCCCAGGTGACTTTCCATCACTTCCGGGTCAGATAAAAAGTTCTCTTCTTCTTCATCCCGGAAGCACGTCATTCCTCCTGTCGCTGTGACTTAGACGTACTTCCGGGGCGTAGGGCACGTAGTAATCCTTAGGCCTCCCTGCAGCGTCTTCTAGCGGCCCCCATGGTATCCAGCAGGGCTGTGGATAAAAACCCCATTGTCCAGGATTCCCTGATGGCCTTTGGGGCACCTCCATGCTGCAGGGAGAGCACCACCTGGCGGCTTGGGGGTATTGGCCGGGATGAACGGCCGGCCATATTCCACTATATATATATATATATACACACACACACAGATTGTTACATTTTAACACAACACTCTCAAACCTACTTAACCCAGTTGTCAGGAGCCTATCCTGGTAGCCGTGGACAGAAGACAGGAGCTGACCCTTAGACAGAGCACCAGCATATCACAGGGCCCACTCAGATCAAATTGGGAGTCACCAGTTTACCAAACCTCTATGTCTGCTGGGAGGAAAATCAGTTTTCTCTGAAATCTCAACGTGGACACTGGCAATCCAGGAGTCAGGAACACGAAGGCAGCAGCACTAATCACTGCACGGCCTTCACACTCCTTATTACTATTGCATTACTATTATTATTATTGTCATTATTATTATTAATTTTCTTTGTGCATTAGTACAATCACTTCAGTCTTGACAGTAAATCAGCTTAGCATGCAGGAAATCAAAGGCAGTAAATAAGGAAGGACTTCAGTTTCTCAGTTGGCTGAAGGTCCTTCAAGCTGGCAGGACGTTTGTGTGGTCAGTCCTGCCGAGAGCCTCGCAGCCCCTGGTCCCAGTGCTGTCTCTGTGTAGATTTTGTATTTTCTCCTCACGTTTCTCCCAATCTGGCAGGTTTTTAAATATTAGCCTGTCTGCATTTTGAGGCTAATAATTTATTAAAAATCACTTACTGGTCCTTTCTGTATATTTTTGTTCCTTTCTTCTCCAGCTGCAGATCCTTCTGGCCCTCTTCCTTGAAGCAGATGCTTTATTGGAATGGCCCGGACAGTACACTTACCAACGTGAAGACCCAGCCAGCGGCCAGAAGCTCACCTGTGACCGCTGTCCCCCCGGGGAGTACCTGGTGCAGCACTGCACGGCCACCCACAAGAGTCAATGCGCGCCGTGTCCAGAAAAGCACTACACTCAGTACTGGAACTACATCAGCAAGTGTCAGTACTGCAACGTGTTCTGTAAGGAGAATCAACACGTCAAGGAGGAGTGCAACCGCTTCCAGAACAGGGTCTGTGAGTGCGACGAGGGCTACTACTGGGACCACGAGTTCTGCATCAAACACGTGGCGTGTCCACCCGGAAATGGCGTCAAGCACAAAGGTAAAGGCCGCTGCACTCCGTGCTCACTGAACAAATCAAAGTGCTGTTTGAGTTAAGGCCTGCGTGATAAACCAGGAGGAGTGAGAGAGTGCAGCTGGGCGGAAAAGCGAACGGTTCGACAAACTGAGGTGGTGCGCGTGTGCGGCACTTTTCGTTTTGGGCTCAGTAGCTCGTAGCAGTTGGTGATCATCTGACAGGCGCGCCCGTCCACTCATCCGTTTTCTGTGATCACACAGGGCCGCATTTAGATGAGCGCAGTTAGTGTTTTCAAAGAGACGGTTTCTGGATTTCGAGGAATAAGTGACTTTTTACGTTTCGTTTGAGTCAGATGAGGTCGATCAGGCGACATTACTTTTAGTAAATATAAAGAAACAACTACAGTGAGCTCTCGTTGATGACGACTAAGAGACGGGGGGCGAGGAAAGGAAAAGAGAAAGTGAAGGAGGAGCAGGACTGGAGGGCCGGGGCCCCGAGATCAGAGCGCTGCGGCCGAGTCCGTCACTTCTGCTTTGCTCGGGGACGCACCGCACGTTTTCAGCTCGTAATGTGCGTCAGGTGCTCGAAGGCTTCATTGTAGCCCGTGCTTTTATATAAACCGCTGTGGTTATTATAATAACACGTTATAGTTAGATAAATATATAAAACACGTACAGTTTTAACTGTACTACAGATCTACAGTGCATCGCATGTCAGTAATAGGATAATAAAAGAAGAAGTCAAACACTCTGCCATGGTGTCCGCTGCTATAGGTAGTCCCCGTTGCTGCCATACCAGATATATCGTAGTTGTATATGAGAGGCTCTATATAATAGACAGACAGATAGATAGGAGAGTCATTGTTAAATCGACAAAATGACAGTTAATTGGACATAACAGGCACTAAGTAATAGGTAGAGTGCTAGAAAGAAGGCTGTGAAACTCAGTATAAAATAGAAAAGTACTATAAACAGTATAGCTATTTGAAAGGTGCAGTGAACAACAGATAGATAGATAGATGTGAAAGGCACTATATACAGTCATAGATATGAAAAACAGTTTAAGACAGACAGATGTGCAAGGCACTGTGTAATAGACTGATATGAAAGGCACCTTATGATAGATATTATAGTATAGTTAGCAGGATTAGACAGACAGATAGCGTAGTTGGCAGGATTAGACAGACAGATAATTATTATAGTGTAATTGGCAGGATTAGATAGACATGCAGACAGATAGATAGATAGTGTAGTTGGCAGGATTAGACAGATAGATATTATAGTGTAATTGGCAGGATTAGATAGAGAGATAGTGTAGTTGGCAGGATTAGATAGATAGATAGACAGACAGATAGATAGATAGTGTAGTTGGCAGGATTAGATAGATAGATAGATAGCGTAGTTGGCAGGATTAGACAGACGGACAGACAGGCAGACAGATAGATATTATAGTGTAGTTGGCAGGATTAGATAGACATACAGACAGATAGATAGATAGATAGTGTAGTTGACAGGATTAGATAGATAGATAGCGTAGTTGGCAGGATTAGACGGACGGACAGACAGGCAGACAGATAGATATTATAGTGTAGTTGGCAGGATTAGATATACAGACAGACAGACAGACAGACGGATAGATAGATAGCATAGTTGGCAGGATTAGACAGACAGACATAAATATTATAGTGTAGTTGGCAGGATTAGGTAGACATACAGACAGATTGATAGATAGATAGATAGCGTAGTTGGCAGGATTAGACAGCCAGCCAGACAGATACATATTATAGTGTAGTTGGCAGGATTAGATAGACATACAGACAGATAGATAGATAGATAGATAGATAGATAGCGTAGTTGGCAGGATTAGACAGATGGACAGACAGACACTATATATATATATATAGAAAGGCACTATATGATAAGTAACGCAGGCAGTAGCATTTAGCTAAAACACCTAATGCATTGAGAGGCTCTTTTCTGATGACTGTTCCAGACTCTGCCATGGCCTTACTGCATATTATGAAGATGGAGGGCCCCGACTAACACTGACTCTTTCAACAGGCACACCGCACACCAACACCGTCTGTGAGAAATGCCCGCCTGGATATTTTTCTTCAGTAAGTTCGAGCCAAGAGGCCTGTGAAAAGCACACAGACTGCAAATCTCAACTGCAGATTTTGAATGGAACGACGTGGCACGACAATCTCTGCATTTCTTGTGAGAATCTCAGATCAACAGGTAATTTGTTCCCCATATTTTGCCAGTGACTCCCACCATGTGCCGTGCCATCTTTCAGGATGATTAGCCCCTCAAAGTAAGATTAAGCAGCAGTAGAAGTGGAGTGCTGGCTGCTGAAGTGCATGGTGGCAGAGGTGGGATGCGAACATGCAATGTGAATGTGGAGCTGTGTGTTTAAATCCATACACCGCTAGTTTGTTAACCTCATCTAATTTATTGAATTTGCTGTTTTTCTTTTAATTATACAAATGTGAGCGTCCTGAGAATGCCAAAGCCCTTTTCGTAGTGAATTTGCTGGGTTAGCCAGTGACTTCATTTTTCCCAGAAAATTTGCAAATTTAGACAATTTTTTTTTTCCACCAGTGCCCCATGATGCTTTGCAAGGCTAGCGTGACACCTCAGAGCTGTAGCAGCCATGTTGGATGGAGATGTCACTACCCAAATTGCGTCACCATGGCCCAATCTGCTTTGCACATCCATGAATAATTTATAATGAATAAATGCATGCATGATGTCAGCACCAGATTGGTACTCCAGCCTGTCTTGCAACCCGTGTGTGTTTAAAAAAAAACAAAAAAAAAAAAAAAAACTGGAAGTGTTTCCATATGAGGGGTACATTAGCTGACGATAACGAGAATATTCCGGAAATACTTTTTGGTCGTACATAAATTCATTGCATGTTGTGTCTTCACTTCTGGATTAAGCCCGTTGTGCTCCTTGCTATGTAGCACAGTTTGGGTAGTGACAGGGAAGCCCACCCTGAGTATCTAACACTGACCCCTTGCATCACAGGCTCTGTGGGTGTCCATTAGTCGTAGTGATAGCAGCTCAGAAGACGCAGACCGGGAGAGACAAAGTTGTCTCGGAGAATTGTACCCTCGGAGTGTAATTTGATCGGGTGGTGTAAAGGTTGGCACTGCTGCCTCTCAGCTCAGGCCACAACCATCAGTCCAGCATAGTTGGCAGATGCTTCTCTAAGCCCCCAGGAACACTTAAAAGACCACTGCACCATTATAACCCACTCGGAACGACTTCAGCTTCTCCTTCCTCTCTGACTTTAATAACGCATTTCGCAGAGTTCACTGAAACTTTCCAACATTTCAGTGTTTTCGTAAAATTCGAAGAAAAAATGAATTCAGCGGGGGTCACTCATTACTATTGAAGAGTATCCGGCCTGAAAATTGAATTCATCTTTCATCTTGAAACTGTACATCACAACGGATAAAAATAAGAACGTAGTTAACGTTTAATTATTGAAGTTCCCCGAAACTTCATTGAAAATTCACCACAGTTCTCTTCGCTCCATCTCCCTTACACTAGAAATCATTTCTCTCGTTCATCCTTTGTCTTCAATGCATTGTAAAACTGACAGATAATCATCTAGAGATTGTTAAGGAGTAACGTTTGACATCTTTGAGAGCGAGATCAGAGCTCCGTGTGTTTTAGCTGCTGATTGCCATGTGCTTTTCTTCCCACGTGGGGAACGCTCTCCCATCAGAGCTGAACACGATCAGATACAATGCCAACGTCTATTGATTTGTAAAGATTGTCCTGTTTTATTACTATGTGGGTTCAGAATATATATATAGTGCATCTGGAAAGTATTCCCAGCGCTTCATCACTTTTTCCACATTTTGTTATGTTACAGCCTTATTCCAAAATGGATTAAATTCATTTTTTTCCTCAGAATTCTGCACACAACACCCCATAATGACAACGTGAAAAAAGTTTACTTGAGGTTTTTGCAAATTTATTAAAAATAATAAAACGGAGAAATCCCATGTCCATAAATATCCACAGCCTTTGCTCAATACTTTGTCGATGCCCCTTTGGCAGCAATTCCAGCCTCAAGTCTTTTTGAATATGATGCCACGAGCTTGGCACACCTATCCTTGGCCAGTTTCGCCCATTCCTCTTTGCAGCACCTCTCAAGCTCCATCAGGTTGGATGGGAAGCGTCAGTGCACAGCCATTTTAAGATCTCTCCAGAGATGTTCAATCAGATTCAAGTCTGGGCTCTGGCTGGGCCACTCAAGGACATTCACAGAGTTGTCCTGAAGCCACTCCTTGGATATCTTGGCTGTGTGCTTAGGGTCGTTGTCCTGCTGAAAGATGAACCGTCGCCCCAGTCTGAGGTCAAGAGCGCTCTGGAGCAGGTTTTCATCCAGGATGTCTCTGTACATTGCTGCAGTCATCTTTCCCTTTATCCTGACTAGTCTCCCAGTCCCTGCCGCTGTTAAACATCCCCACAGCATGATGCTGCCACCACCATGCTTCACTGTAGGGATGGTATTGGCCTGGTGATGAATGGTGTCTGGTTTCCTCCAAACGTGACACCTGGCATTCACACCAAATAGTTCAATCTTTGTCTCATCAGACCAGAGAATTTTCTTTCTCATGGTCTGAGAGTCCTTCAGGTGCCTTTTGGCAAACTCCAGGTGGGCTGCCATGTGCCTTTTACTAAGGAGTGGCTTCCGTCTGGCCACTCTACCATACAGGCCTGATTGGTGGATTGCTGCAGAGATGGTTGTCCTTCTGGAAGGTTCTCCTCTCTCCACAGAGGACCTCTGGAGCTTTGACAGAGTGACCATCGGGTTCTTGGTCACCTCCCTGACTAAGGCCCTTCTCCCCTGATCACTCAGTTTAGATGGCCGGCCAGCTCTAGGAAGAGTCCTGGTGGTTTCGAACTTCTTCCACTTACGGATGATGGAGGCTACTGTGCTCATTGGGACCTTCAAAGCAGCAGAAATTTTTCTGTAACCTTCCCCAGATTTGTGCCTTGAGACAATCCTGTCTCGGAGGTCTACAGACAATTCCTTTGACTTCATGCTTGGTTTGTGCTCTGACATGAACTGTCAACTGTGGGACCTTCTATAGACAGGTGTGTGCCTTTCCAAATCAGGTCCAGTCAACTGAATTTACCACAGGTGGACTCCAATGAAGCTGCAGAAACATCTCAAGGATGATCAGGGGAAACAGGAGGCACCTGAGCTCAATTTTGAGCTTCATGGCAAAGGCTGTGAATACTTATGTACATGTGCTTTCTCAATTTTTTATTTTTAATAAATTTGCAAAAACCTCAAGTAAACTTTTTTCACGTTGTCATTATGGGGTGTTGTGTGTAGAATTCTGAGGAAAAAAATGAATTTAATCCATTTTGGAATAAGGCTGTAACATGACAAAATGTGGAAAAAGTGATGAAGCGCTGTGAATACTTTCCAGATGCACTGTATTTATATACAGATTATCCATACGTCATATTGCAGTGTCCAGTGTCATGAAATAACGGGACCGCCGCAGTGCAACATCAACATAAACACAGGAGAAGTGCAAAGCAGGTGACAAATTACACTATGCTATTAATATATTCATCAATCAATCAATCAACCAATCAATCAATTAATTGATTGATTAATTATAGGTAAGTGAATAATTTGAAATGGATAGTAATTCTTCTTTTTTCGGCTGCTCCCATTGGGGTTGACACAGCGGATCATCTTTTTGTATTGTTGTCCGCATGTTGATTTGGCAAATTTTTACACCGGATGCCCTTCCTGACGTAACCCCCCCCCCCCATTTATCCAGGCTTGGGACCAGCATGAAGAAACACACTGGTTTGTGCATCCCCTGTGGCTGGGTTCAAAGGGATAGTAATTATAATTTACTTTATATGCCTTGTATACAGAATTTATTTTTCGCATACCCCAACTTACTCAGAGTTTTAGGGTCAGCTAATTGAACAGGACCCCTGGAGCAAATGCACGTTTTAATTGCCTTGCTCAAGTGGCCCACCGGGGTGGGATCCCTTCTGGCAGTAATGGGATTCAAACCAGCAGCCTTTGAGTTACCAGCCCGGATCCTTCAGCCACAGAGAAACAAATCCATAAATAATAAGAAGAACAGCTAATAATAAAATAACAACAGTGTAACAGAGGTAAGGTCCACGATGGAGTGTTTTAGTGGTCTTTGTGTGGCAAACACGCAGTACGTCACATTTTTAAAAAACGCACTGCCCTCCTCTGTGGTGAGGTGAGCGACTCGCATTAGGAGAGGAGTGACGGTTGACAGATTATATGGCATACGTCATGCAGCTTCAATAGTGAACACGGTGAGCAGCACGGACAACACCCCTCATTGTCCATCTATAGTGGGCACTTGGCATTGTCGGAGGTGGGGGGGTTGGGGGTCCACCTCAGTGTCCAGAGAGCATGTGCCCCTTCAGTACCACAAAGAGCGTGCACATGTCCCTCAGTGTATGAAGCGTGTGCAGTTTAACTTTCATAAACGGTGCCCAGTGGGTAACGGTGCCCACTTGGTATCATCAGACATCCCTGTCGGTGCCCCCTTACCTTTCATTAACGGTGCCCCTTCAGACGATGACACCCTAAGCTGCTGCCTAAGTCACCTGAAGGATTCACCGGCTGTGGGGGGGCACCTCACATATTCTCGTGTTACCCTGGTGGACTGTAGAGGAATAAAAGTGGAGGACCCCTGATTGACAGTAAGTCAAAGTAAAGTAAAAATTTATTTATAAAGCGCCCATCACAGACAAAAGCCACAAAGTGCTGAATAGTAAAACTGAGAATTAAAATTAAATATTAAAACAAAATACATAGAGATTAATGACAATACAAAGACCACCCCACCCCCCACAGATGACAGCGCTACCCATAAACAACGTGTCCCAAGTTGACACCCGAACATTTCAACAGACACTGCTGATCTCCATGACAGTGGAAGGCTGATCCATAACCTTGGAATATTCAGGCTCCAGAGACCACCAAGAAGCAAAATGGCGACGATCCGATCATCACTTGGCCAACACAAAGCCTGATGAAATCCAATTCTCACCACCCAGACCACTGTGCTTTCCCTGCGTCAGATAAGCCGCAGCCAGCCTGGCAGCCGTAACACACTGCCAGGGATCAGGAATGGTGCACAGCCGGCCCCCCCTATACCTGTGGCGTGTTCCTTAGACTGGCGTACCACCACGCTGCCCAATCACCAAGAGACACGGAAACCTGATTTTTTAAATTTTTCTTCAATAAAGGTGACACATTTATCTTTTAAGATTTCTAATTGAAAAACAAAACACAGCAAACAATGCCCTAAATATGCCAGTTTGAGGCACCATGTGCTGGAGGTCACCTACAGATGTCAGATATTAACATAAATAATGCTTGCGTTCCCAGGTGTCCTTTCCCAATATGAAGATATCCTGTCAGAGTTTTTGGCCCGTCAGAAGCTCGATCAAAAGAAGCTATTGAAGCTCGGCCGGACCCTCCTCAAAGAGCAGGGGGAGAACGTGGTGTACAGAGAACAGCACGACTCACCGAAGGAGCTGATAAGGTCCTACGTCAAGAAGTGGTCGGCTCTACAAACCGCTTACAGGCTCATCCCGGACGAGCTCGTATCAAGGCTGGAAGAAGCAAATCTGCATACGGTCGCCCGGAGGCTGAAGAGGAAATTCCTTAAGATCCGACTGAATGAAACTCTGAAGCTCAGTTACTGTTTAAATGCTGGCACTGACAGAAACTGACCGTGGCTGCCGGGCACTGCCATTCTTGGAAAAAGCGCTTCCAGTGTAACCAACTTCTTAATCAACTCAGTGTGGGATTCTGTTGCACGCCATCGTCTGCACTTTAGGACTTGGGCTCAGAAGGTGCCCCCCTGATAATGATTTTATTATTTTTATTATTTTACTGATTGTAACAATTGCTTCAATATGGTTGTTAGTGTGCTGGTCATATAAAGTGGGTGGCACAGTGGGTAATACTGTACCGAGGCCTGATAGGTGAAGGCTCCAGCATTTGAATTCTGTGCCCCCCGTCCCTCCCGAGTCTGTCTGCGTTGGCTACTCCCATTCACACAAGTCAGGTGGATTAGACCATCCATACTGTGATGGGCTGGCGGGTCTGTTTCCACCACCATAGATTAGATTAAGCATTAAGGATTTTAAGAGAAATGACAAGACTTGTATGAGCTTGGAAGGATTTCTTTTTGAACTGTAAGCCCCCTTTAGCCACATAACAGCTGGTTTGTATCCAGTGAGTGGCGGTGGGATGTCCCGTGTGCTCGCAGTCAGAGGCCTCTTCCCTCTCCCGGGACATTGACAGTTATAACTGAGGATGGTCTACGGCAAAGGAGGACACAGCATATAACAAAGACATTGCATTTGTCATTTCAACACGTGGCTCATCAGAAACGTTCATAGTCATCAAATGCATTGCTTTTTGTCATTCCTAGAAATTGAACATGGCATTCATTAATACTACTTTTATGAATCCAAGGGTACATACCAGAGACATATGCATAGCATTTTCCATTCCAACAGATGGCACATCACATACATTAAAACTGCAATGATGAATCCATGGGTACATAACAGAGACAGTTGAATTGGATTTGTCATTCCAACAGACGGTGCATCACAAATATGTTTAATAAGAAAATGCATTGCATTTGTTTTTCCAACAGATGGCACATCACATGCATTAATACTCCTTTTACGAATCTAAGGGTATATCACAGAGACAGTTGCATTGCATTTTTCATTCTAACAGATGGTGCATCACCTGCATTAACACTGTTTTTTTAATCCATTACACAAGGTATATAGCAGAGACATACAGTATGTACTGCATTTGACATTCCAACAGGTGGCACATCACAAACATTTGGAGTCATAAAATGCATTGCATTTGTCATTCCAGCAGATGGTGCATCACCTACATTAACACTGTTTTTTTAATCCATTACCCAAGGCACATAGCAGAGACATACAGTATGTACTGCATTTGACATTCCAACAGGTGGCACATCACAAACATTTGGAGTCATACAATGCATTGCATTTGTCATTCTAACAGATGGTGCATCACCTACATTAACACTGTTTTTTTTAATCCATTACCCAAGGCATATAGCAGAGACATACAGTATGTACTGCATTTGACATTCCAACAGGTGGCACATCACAAACATTTGGAGTCATACAATGCATTGCATTTGTCATTCTAACAGATGGTGCATCACCTACATTAACACTGTTTTTTTTAATCCATTACCCAAGGCATATAGCAGAGACATACAGTATGTACTGCATTTGACATTCCAACAGGTGGCACATCACAAACATTTGGAGTCATAAAAGGCATTGCATTTGTCATTCTAACAGATGGTGCATCACCTACATTAACACTGTTTTTTAATCCATTAACCAAGGCATATAGCAGAGACATACAGTATGTACTGCATTTGACATTCCAACAGGTGGCACATCACAAACATTTGGAGCCATAAAAGGCATTGCATTTGTCATTCTAACAGATGGTGCATCACCTACATTAACACTGTTTTTTAATCCATTAACCAAGGCATATAGCAGAGACATACATTATGTACTGCATTTGACATTCCAACAGGTGGCACATCACAAACATTTGGAGTCATACAATGCATTGCATTTTTCATTCTAACAGATGGTGCATCACCTACATTAACAGTTTTTTCAATCCATTACCCAAGGTATATAGCAGAGACATACAGTATGTACTGCATTTGACATTCCAACAGGTGGCACATCACAAACATTTGGAGTCATAAAATGCATTGCATTTGTCATTCCAGCAGATGGTGCATCACCTACATTAACACTGTTTTTTTAATCCATTACCCAAGGCATATAGCAGAGACATATGATAATATATTTGCCAGCACATCACAAACATTTGTAGTAATTCATTGCATTTATCATTCCATCAGAAAGCACATCACATATATTACGAATCGAAGGGCATACAACAGAGACAAATGTATTACATTTGCCATTCCAACAGCTTGCACATCACAAACATTTGTAGTATTAAAAAGTTTTATCACAAGTATTTGTAATGCATTGTATTAGTACATACTTTACAAAATACATTCTGATAGATGGTGCACTGCAAATGCTGAAAACGTCCAACAAAGAGTAAGTGCTGGAAGGACAAAAATTAGCTTATTAGATTTCAACGCATCTTACATGGCTAGCAGAGCGAGACTTAAATAATAGAAGTGATCAGTTTATAAAATGTATCATTTATCGATTATTTATTCATCTGGAGTACTGTATGCAATTCTGGTCTCCGGACTACAAAAAAGGACATAGCAGCACTAGAAAAAGTCCCGAGGAGAGCGACTAGGCTGATTCCTGAACCACAGGGGATGAGTTATGAGGAAAGATTAAAAAGAGCTGAGCCTTTACAGAGATGAAGAGGAGACCTGACTGAAGTGCTTAAAATGATGAAGGGTATTAGTCCAGTGGGTCGAGACGGTGACTTTAAAATGAGTTCAACGAGAACACGGGGACACAGCCTGAAACTTGTTAAAGGTGAATTCTGCACAAATGTTAGAACGTTTTTCTTTACATAGAGACACATGGAATAAGTGAGCAAGTAGTGTGGTAGACAGTAGGATTTTGGGGACCTTCAAACCTCACTATGATGTCACTTTGAAGGATTTCAGTGGGCAGGACTGGCGAGTTTTGTTGGCCTAAACGGCTTGTTCTCGTCTAGATTGTTCTAATGCTCTAATGTTATCAAATGTGACATCATGGCTCCCAAACAGTGATTCAATGTACAGATTCAAATTAGTAAAAAAAAATTATGTTGGTGTGAGTGGAGGGGCCAAAAAGCGATGACTTCAGTGTCCGAAGGAACTGCAGTGCCCCCCAGCATTCAGTAGCTTTGAAAGTGGTGAAGAAGAAGCCACCATCAGTGGACAGGCAGGCCATTCCGATGGTAGGAGAGGTGACACGGTGGCCGATCACAGCTTTGAATTTAGTGCAATGGGATTGATCCCTTGAGGGGGGGCCTTTTGAAAGGAGCAGCATTTACATAAAGGGGTGGCCCGGAGGGGTACAGGTTTACCCCCCAACTTTTATTTTACTTTAAAACAGGGGGGCTTGGTCTTCAGTGTGTCTCTTCTTACTACTCAGCCTGTCTGGCGTCCTCATCACAGGACATCACTGGATTTCGGAGAGCTCTGGTCTGTCTGCTGGCATTGATTCTTTTTCTGAATGTTATCTTATTTAACATCCATTCCATTCTTTTCCTCCTGAAATGTTTATTGTTGTTGTTATTTATTGTTATTTTATTTGTTAACATTTAGCATTGTCTTGTGTACTGTCTTTTAAGATTAGTGTATTAAATACAATTTTGCAGAAAAGGCCAAGATGACCCAAAGAGATCCATCCATTTTCCAACCCACTGAATCCGAACACAGGGTCACGGGGGTCTGCTGGAGCCAATCACAGCCAACACAGGGCACAAGGCAGGAACTAATCCTGGGCAGGGTGCCAACCCACCGCAGGACCCCAAAGAGATTCTTTCAGTATTTTAGTAGCAAACAGAGTATCATCGAGGAGGTGAAAGGGCATCAGGAATAGTAAAGGGGGGGGGGGCTTAAAATGTCATATAATAAAGACATACAGACGGGGAAAGAGCAAAGGCTTTGATCATTTTATTAAAGTTTTGTACGTGTGAAGAGGTCAATGAACTCCAAAAGTAAGAGGGACTGCTTAAGCACACCCCAGGGGATTTTTTTTTTTTGTGACCACACATCCACCCTGGCGTCCTCAAGACCCGCCTCTTCCTGTGCCACCTTTATTGAAGTCCCAAAGTGGTCGCTCACTCCCAGACCTGCAGACCACTCTCTGGGGAGCACCTTGAGGTTTAATACAGTGGCCGCTTATTGATGGCCTAAATTCACCAGCCCAATTAAACGGGTCATCCCTCGGGGACCCCCAACTCTTTAACTGCGTTTGTTCTTCAAAATGGAACCCTTTGGATTATACACTGGCTGAGGTAATTCTTAGGACCACCTGTACACCTGCTTATCCATGCAATTATCTAATATGTGGCAGCAGCACAATGTGTCAAATCCTGCAGAGCCAGGTCAGGAGCTTCAGTTTATGTTTACATCCAACACCATCCTGGGGGGAAAAAATGAGATCTCAGGATTTGAGCTGTAACCACCAGGGGGTGCCACTGAGCCCCAAACCTTAGACAAAGTCGGATTGGCTGGCTCAGCACTGACTCAATTGTTGAATGGCCAATAGGGGGAGACAGCTTGATGACCGGGGTCTCTCTTTGAACTGCCTTTCCGGAGGTTTCTTTCATTTTTTCCCCTACAATGGTTTTTTTTTTTGGTGTTTTTCCTTGTCTTCTTAGAGAGTCAAGGCTGGGGGGGGGCTATCAAAAGGTAGGGCCTGATAAAGCCCACTGCGGCACTTCTTGTGTGATTTTGGGCTCTACAAAAATAAATTGTATTTTACTTGTACCCCCGTGCAGTCTGCTCTGCTGGAGACTAAAAAGGTTTAATTACAGAAGAACGTAAGAAATTTGACAAACGAGAGGAGGCCCTTCAGCCCATCAAGCTCGTATGTTTAGCTAACAGCTCAGCTGTCCCAACATCTCATTCAATTTCTTCTTAAAGATGGTCAAGGTTTCTGCTTTAACACCAGGGGGGTATTTTTCGTACGTGGATTACTTGTTTAGCCGGATGTAATTGTTGACGATTTGGCCTGATCCTGATCTGTCGGTTTTTCGAAACTCTTGCTGGATGTGTTGTCATAGCAACACATCCAAATCCTCAAACCTGCTCGAAGCAGTTTGTTCTGTGTGAACAAGGATTAGCTGACACACTTAATCAGTGTCCGTGCGTTGAAGTCATCCAGTCAGGGCTTCACCGTTCATGAATGAGCGACCAATTGATATCGGTGCGCAAATTATAAGAAGAGAATTTCATATAGAGAGGGTTTTGCGCAGGGGTCCTCAATCACAGTCCTGGAGGGCCACAATGGCTGCAGGTTTTTGCTCCAACCCAATTGCTTAATAAGAAGCACTTATTGTTCAATTAACAGTTCTGCTTCACTTTAGTGGTCTTACTCATTAAGATTTTGAACCCTTATTGCTTATTTTAGTCTTAAACAGCTGTATTCTTGGTTTTTAATTGCTCCTAATTAGCAATAACATGCAAATGACAAAAGAGACCAGCATTTCTCCATTTAATTTGTTACCATTTACACCTGTGTGTATTTATCATGCATTATTGGGTTTAATTAAATACTTGGAAGGAAAGTGAAGTACTGAGAATAACTCATTAATTTGAGCCTTCAAATCATTTGGATGATATCCTTAGAAAAGGGAAGAAAATCTAGGATATGAGAATTACCTGACATAGCAGTGTTAAAGCACTAACAAGCCATGAAATTAAATTATTGGCAAGAATTGCTTTCTAATTAAGCAACAAGGTTAGAACAAAAACCTGCAGCCACTGCGGCCCTCCAGGACTGGGATTGAGGACCCCTGGTTTTGCGCAATCAGCAAGATCCTTTATTGCTCCCGGAGGAAATTCTTTTCGAAAGCTACCGCTTTAGCTGAGAGGGAATATTGTACCTCAAAGTTTTATTAGCACCTTATATTCGAAGTCAAACTCGGCGAAGTCGGGCTCTCACAACCACACAGACAGCAGGCATTGCTTTGAGGTTTTTTGCAAGCGGCACTTTTTAATATACTGTAGGCGATGCGGAAAATCTATCTAAAAGTGCAGTTTGACAGGCAATTCGTAAAGTCTGTTTGGCTCTGAAATATTTCCTTCGGGTTTTCGTAGTATTTCCTGGACACCTGCGTGTGCAGACAATAAAAGAGGCGTTTCATGCCATTGCAGGTAGGTAATACACCGGCTAAAACACCCACAGTACCATAAAGAATTTCACAATCAGCCTAACATTCTCATTACCCAGGATTTCCAAATATGATTGGGGCACTGGATTGTACGCAGAGCCGAATAATCAGACACAGCATCTTCATCAAATATTTAACCTTTGTCAATATCTCGTTGGTCAGACACAGGTTCAAGGGATATGACATTCCCTGCAACTGACCCAACAAAAAAGAGGGCTATATGGGACATACCTGTGGCACACATGGAGGACAAATATATACAATGACCATCCTTTACCTGACATGAAGTGACCACTGCATCCTGCCACTGGTTCTGAGGTGGAGCTTCCCCCTGGAATGCCCTCAGAAACAGGGCGATGGGCATTTTGCTGGAGAGCCACCTCTTCTGCAGGGGTTAGGTCTGGACCGCGTGGACCTCCACCTGTTTTTTGCTTGTCTGCCTCCTTATTAGCTTTAAAATTAATGTTCTTTACATTATATATGATTCTTTATGTCATCAATTCTTTAAATAGTTATAAACCAATATTTACCAGTTTGAAGTATATTCTTGTACTTCACTTTAACCTGTTCCCATGTTCTCCTTGTGCTCACGTTTGATCTGGAATTATGACATATTAAATAATAATTAATCTGACACATAGGAAATGAAACGCTGCTTTCAGTAAGTACAATGCACACTACTTAGCGTTTAATTTGTCAGTCACTTTTTGCCAGCCGTCTTTTCTGGTCTGGGCTGCTTTTGCAGTTACCCCTTGTGCATATTAAATCTTGAAATTCTTCATGTCCTTCGATTAAAAGGTCTTGTGCCGCTTGTGTGAAAAAAAATGCGCCCGTTGTTTCGTCATTTTGTTACAGCCTATCAAAGACTTGCTGATCATTTTTTCTAGACTCAATATATATGGGCTTTTCAGTCAGCGCGGGCACGCGCATTCATCTCAGATGATTAGATCCAGCTACACTAATCTACTACACGGCTGCGTTTGAAAAATCGACTTATCTGGATGAGTTTCACTGGCATTAACTTATCTAAGATGAGGCATCTGATCTCAGATGATTTAAGCGACGTATGAAAAATACCCCCAGGTCTCCGTAGTGTGTTCATTCATCTAGCCCCACCTAATTGGCTGCCACTCAATCATTTAGTCACACCCAGCCTGCTGCCACACAAGAATTTAGCCACACCCAGCCACCTGATACATAAGTGACTTGCCACGCCCAGCCTGCGGCCACTCAAGCATTTAGCCACACCCAGTCCTGACTCTCTGTGCTCATTAATGATCCTTGGACATTTTTCATAAAGAGTTGGGTGCATCCTGATGTCCTAGCTAAATTGCCCGCCACAGACTACTCTCGTTCTGGCCCCCTAGTCATCTCTGGTCTCTAATTGGCTATCTTTCTCTCTCTCTCTCTCACCACTTCACCTTCTAACAGCTAATGTTTGGTGGGCCTACTGGCGCAAAACTGTCTGCTGTTGCATCATCCAGGTGGCCACTGCACATTAGTGATTGCAACTATATAAATGTAGAATTATTATCATTATTATTATTATTATTATTTTAACTAAAACAACATTAACATAAATAAATGGCACAAAAATTAGCAAAAAAGGACGTGAAAGAAGACTTTGAATCTGAGCCACGGGTGGGTGGGGGGCCTAATCTGCCTCACTTGTTGTTGTATTTCTGCACATGTCGTAACGATTTCTTGTCCTCAATTTACTCTTCTGGGACTTATTTTTATTGGATTTTTTTTTCTTTGGGCCAGTTGGAGTGGGTGTGCGAAATGGACTGGTCTGAGTTAAGACCCCTGGATCCCCTCCAAATTCACAATGGCGTAAATCACAGGCTTACCCTTTGAGGATCTCGGTGGGTGCTGTCCAGAGCCGCAATGAGGGCTTTGATCCAGTTGACTCAGATGTGCTCCTTGAAGCCATCTGCAAGTCGCACCCACCACTCCCCCCCCCTTATAGAGGGCTGGGGTGGGGCTAAGAATAAGCTTCCCATTGTATTTGTACAATAGCAGTGATTTATTAATTTTTTTTTTTTTTCCCAAGAGGACTGCCAGACCCCTTTAACACGCAGACCCCCACAAACAGAGACACACCACTCTGAGGAATAAAAGTGCAAACACATAAACTGAGGTGATCCACTTACAAAGTGTCAAATCTTTACAAAACCGGCACAAGACCATGACACACCGACGGGGTCCATCACAACAACCAGCTTACCGCGTGTTGAATGCGTTGCGTTAAGTTAAAGTTTCTCCCCTGGCTTACTGTATGTTTAAATTCCTTTTTTGTGTCTTTTTCAATTAGTTTTAATTATTTGATTATAAATGATTTAAACAGAACAGTTAAAGTGCAGGAAAAGTGTTGTACTTGTATTGTTTTCATTTTGGAACTGAGAGAAAAATGAGGAGTAAGTGGTCGCTAGTGTGAGGTCTTCAAAAACAAGTGGTGTGAGGCAGCATCGGTCAAGCTGACCAGGTTTGCCAGCCGGGTTTCCTTAAAAATCCAAGATCCCACACTTAAATAGACCCCGATTCTACATAACATGCAACAAAATAGTTTTAAATGTAACTGTTTGACTACTGTCATGCATCTGATGAGGTAAGCAGTTCCCTGCCAGGACATGAGGGGGCGCCGACTCCCACGGTGTCTTCACCTTTCTCTTCAGTAACGAGCAGCACAAGGAGGACTCCTAGTAACCCCGGAAATCCAGAGAAGGCTCCGCCCCTTCCCATCCCGCCACTATAAGGATGAGACACTCCCAGAAGGAAGGTGGCATCTCATACCGACCTCACCGATGCTTGTCAGGGCAGAACACACCTCCCTTTTTGTTATTGGTTATTTTTGCTGGTGGGTTGTCTTTTTGCTTGTTTCTTAGTAAACGGAGTGACCCTGTTTTTTTACTTTCTCGTATACAAAGTACAGTGGAACCTCGGTTCACGACCATAATTCGTTCCAAAACTCTGGTCATAAACCAAGTTGGTTGTGAACACAAGCAATTTCCCCCATAAGATTGTATGTAAATACAATTACAGTAATCCCTCACCTATCGCAGGGTTCAGGTTCCAGAGCCCCCCGCGATAGGTGAAAATCCGCGAAGTAGCGACCTATATTTATTTTATTATTTATACATATTTTAAGGCTTTATAAACCCTTCCCACACTCTTATAAACCTTTCTCACTCTCTTGTTAACCTTTCCCACGCTCTTATAAATACTTCCTATGCTCTTAAACACTTTCTACATTCTTAAACACCTCAGACCAACACTGCACACTGCGATGAGACGTCGATGTGTCTGCACTCGCTTTGTGAAGGGGGGCAGCTGAACTCACGCTGAGCAGAAATGGACTTTGTGCTGCTTCTGCCAAAATGCCTGCTTGTCGCTCAGCGGGTTCGGAAGAAGGAGAAGTGTGTGTGTGGGTGTGTGAGGGCTGAACGCACCTTCGCTCAAACCCCCCTCCCCGGAGGCGCAGTACGCTCCTGCCACTTCGCATTGTCAAGGGGGTGGGGAGCTGAATGAACGCTAAGGAGAAGTGGACTTTGTGCTGGCTTTGTGCTGCTTGTCGCTCTGCGTGTCAATAATTTAAAAGCCTGTACATCACCTATTTTCCTGTCTCACTGTCTTGTCTTGCGTGAAGTTAAAATGTTTTATAATAGTGAGATGTTACTCATATCCTTAGCCCGACATCCACATATCATATGTGTTAACAAAGTGTGTTTTATAAGTTTACATGTGTTTAAAGCGTGTGGGATGGGTATTTTAAGGCTTAAACTATAAAAATGTTTATTTATATGGTCTTTCTATATCGCGGATTTTCTCCTGTTGCTGATGGGTCTAGAACAGGGGTTGGCAACCCGCGGCTCTGGAGCCGCATGCGGCTCTTCAGCCTCCTTGTAATGGCTCCTTTTGGCCTTGACAAAAAAAAAAAAAACATGAAAATGAATAACGGCAATTTCTTAATTTAATTTGTATATAATATATGTAATATATATAATGTTTATTTACTACTACTACTGTTATACACTTTAACATCTAATTTTTATTTTTATTTATAATTTGTCAACTAAAATATGCGTCACATCTACGTCTATAGCCCTCGCCTTTACCTGCAGGTGGCTTCTGGAGTGTGCGACCCCTGCACTAACCATGAATAAATCCCAAAAATGAAAAATCCCAGAAGAGAACAGAGTTTAATTCTGCGTGGACAGAAGCATTTGCCTTCACCGCCAACGACGCTGGCTTACCGGTGTGCTTAATATGTGGCGATAAATTATCGAACAACAAAAAATGTAACGTTGAAAGACATTTTCGAAACAAGCACTCAGCATTCACTGAAAAATACCCAAGTGAAGATGAGCGAAAGAGAGCAATTTCGGAACTGCAACGGAAAGCTGAACAGAGGAAACAAAAAAAGTGGATCACTTCTCCACAATCAACTACAGCTGCTAGTTTTGTGGCAGCTCAAGAGATCGTAAGGAGGGGTAAGCCGTTCACAGACGGAGAATACATGAAAGAATCGTTCATAAAAATATCAGAGCATCTATTCTCTGACTTTAAATGTTTTGGTGTTTGAGCGCATGATGACAGTGTTTGCCAGAGATGTACAGAAAGGTACACTCTCTCACTTCCCCTCCCTGAGAGAGTTCAAAGCAGTGAACATTCACATAAATTGTGATTATTTCCCCCGTACAATTATTGCAATGCAAGCTGCATTTAGAGAAAGATTCAGTGAGTTCAGAAAGAAAAAAAACACTCTCTCCTTCCCTGGACATCGACCCATCCCTGCTGAACACATCCGCATTCACAGGAGTAAGTAAGCCCGATCTAGAAATTGAACTGGCCGCATAGCGGATAAAGATTTATGGGTGTCCAAGTTCAAATGCCTGACAGCGGATCTTGAAGAAGTCGCCCGTCAGAAGGCTACTCTCGCTAAAGAGCACAAATGGACTGATATTGAAAACCTCCCCAAACCCGACAAACTTGTTTTCAATACATGGAGTGCCATTCCCGAAACATATATGAACATGAAAAAATATGCATTTGGAGTCCTGTCCATCTTTGGCTCAACATACTTATGTGAGCAAGTTTTCTCAAGCATGAACTTCATAAAGTCCAAATATCTCTCCCACCTCACACATGAGCCTGCAGTCCTGTGTGAAGGTCAAAGTCACATCGTATAGCCCCGACATAGAACAACAACAACATTTATTTATATAGCACATTTTCATACAAAAAGTAGCTCAAAGTGCTAGAGATGATCTGCGGCGAACTTCAGAAACAGAAGTCACATTAAACAGGTGAGAACAATAGCATTTAATAGGCTAATATTTAAAAAAAAAAAAAAAACACATTTATTTCAGACCCGGAGCTGATGTCGGTTTTTTTTGTATGTTCAGGTGCTTCAGTTGATTGCTGGCTGAGAGGGAAACCTGAAGAGGATGAGAGCACACTGAAATGGAATTTTATGTTTACTTTTTTAAAGCTGCTAAGCTACAGCTAAATGTTTTATTTATATTAAAGAGGGCTAGTTTTTATTTTAATTTTATACAGGTATAGGAAGGACTCAAATAGGCCTGCAGAGTTCAGTTAAATTTATTTCAAAGTAGGCCTACACATGCACACTGCACTTCTGTTTGTTGTATTCCGTGATTGTAACATGTAAAATCTAAAAAAAGATTAAAACTTTTAAAAGTTTATAAGCTGTGTTATGTTTTGCGGCTCCAGACTATTTTTCTTTGGAGGAAGAGGGAGCAAAATGGCTCTTTTGATAGTGAAGGTTGCAGACCCCTGGTCTAGAACATAACTTCCGCGATAGGCGGGCAATCACTTGTATTTAAAAAACCCGCGAAGTCATGAATCCGCGAAAAGTGAACCGCGAAGTAGCGAGGGATTACTGTAATCCGTTCCAGACCGTATGAACTGTATGTATATATATATACATATATATATTTTAGTTTTTAAGCACAAATATAGTTAATTATACCATAGAATGCACAGCGTAATAGTAAACTAAATGTAAAAACATTGAATAACACTGAGAAAACCTAAACAACAGAGAATACTAACACTGCAATAGTTCGTGCTATAGTGCTAGGAACCGCTCGCTAAAATCACTTTTTTTTTTTAACGAGTTTTAAGCACAGGGAAAACAATGAACATTTGAAAAATCCGTAATTTAATAAACCACCAAGAAAATTAACATTGCAACAATGCAGGCTATGAACCGATTGCTGTAAATAGAACTGAAAACAAAAACAAGCCTTCTCTACCTTATGCATCCAGTCCTCGCTCGCTCACTCTCTCGCTCTCACTCTCTCTCTCTCTCGTGCCTGTGTGTGTGTCTCTCTAGTGCACTGCTGTGTACGCTCGACCGCTCCTGTGTGTGTGCGTCTGTCTCTCGCGCTGCCTGTGTGTGTGTGTGTGTCGCGCTCTCTCACTCTCTCTCTTGCTTGCTGCACAGGGAGAGACTGAACATGTACAAACCGAAAGGGTAACTGGCTTGTTCGTATACCGAGTGTGTGGTCGTGAACTGAGGCAAAAGTTTGTCGAACTTTTTGGTCGTAAACCGATTTGCACGTGTACCGAAACATTCGTGAACCGAGGTTCCACTGTATAGGGAAATGATTGTAATGGTCCAAAGATTCAATGTCGAGATTTTGATGAATCTCGATGTTTTAGACCTCCCTGACTTTCACGTATAGGGAAAGTATTGGAATCCTTCAAAAATTCTGTTTTCGAGGTTTTGATGAATCTCGATGTTTTAGACCTCCCGGAGTCTGAAAATACCATTTTTGGAATGTGTGTGTGTGTGTGTAAACACAATAACTTGAGGACACTTTCACATTTTGCATACAAGTATTCGGTACAAAACGTAGATCAATGTTTGGGCTATTTCTACTAAACCAGAAGTGGTGCTTTACCTTTTATTCCTGCAGCAGCAGAGTCCGATTTGTTCATCTTTACTTTTGTAATAATTGTTCAATGTATTATTCATTGATTTGATTTGTTATTGATGGTTCTTTAATGTACATAATATACAAATAGAATCATTTTCTTGCGACTTACTCCTCAAATATCCATCCCCGTATCTGAGATGCTTATGAACTGCTTGTGCTTCTACTTCAGCCTACCACAGAGACATCTGACCAAAAGATCTAAAAACACGGAGGCAGCAAACTTGGTGAAAACCAACACTGGTGTCATTCTCCAAACTTTTGGCTCCGACTGTAGTTTGGCAGCACAGCCCTGGTGGGGTCGGTGGGTGCCACAAGGGGGCGCTGCAGGGAGATGTGCTCCCCAAAATATGGGACTTCCATCGTGCGGTGGCCCTGGCACTGGAAGTGCTCCTGGGTCCTCAATAAAAGGGACCGCACTCCCTTATCCAGGCAAGTCAGAGCTGGGAGGACATGGAGCAGCACTCCGAATTGTGGTTTGTGGAAAGAGATAACTGGTGCTTGTGCTACTGTGAAGGTATTGTGGAATACCACTTCCTCTATTTGAACCCGAGACTCTCTGTGTATTCGTGCTTGGGGGTGAGTTGATAGCCCTGGTTCTATCACAGGGGTTATTTTGGACAGTCAAGGATGAATGTTCTGGTCTCGTCACAATTCTTCTGCTGTTTTAATGAGCGACTCTAGCACAAGGCTGCAGCCTGACAAGAAGTGAAGGCTCTGAAGACGACGTGATATGCAGCAGCACAACACGAGGACGCTATATAAGATATATGAGCCTTTTCTCCTGCATGTTATCTAAGTTACGTCAAATTGCTGCTAACACGTGGCTCACATCTTTCCCCTTCTCACTAAAGAGGCGGATTTCCTTTTACCTCATTGCCGAGTTAGAGGACAAAACTCTCCATTGTGTTGAAAATGAATACAAACAAACCACGAAAGTCCCCGGTATACTTTTGCAATGCAGGAATTGGGCTAATTTCTGAATAAATGTCCTTGTTTTGTTTTAAAACAAAAAAAAAATTAGGTAAATAAACATTAAGTAAAGGGTAAGCTGGGAACATTTTGTTACACATCAGTTTTATCATAACACGTACAAAACAGGAACCTGAATTAGCATCCTTGAATAAACATTAAGGAGGACAGCTAATCGCCAAATTATCCAGCCAGAACTCCCCTTACGTTTTAGGAATGAAAAGTAAAACTGTTTACGACCAAAGGGGGGCTTTTTTAGTAAGTCAGGGTTGATTTATGAAGCACAGGAGGTTATTCTGGGTCATATATTAGTGAATTAGATGTTGTAATGCGGCCCAGGGAAAGCAGACTAGGATAGGCAGGGAAAAGGTTGGGATACCAGCCGGGTCACCAATTTAAATTTTAATAAAAAGAAATTATGGCTGGTGTCAGCCTGTCACCAGGTCCGAGCACCGAGCTTCTCGAGTTGTGGGTCAGACCCTGCTGTTACCTTCCCTGGGTGGTTCCTTTTTATACTGTTGGCACAGGAAGGGGCGGAGTCTCCTTGGAGCATTGTGGGTGGAGCCAGATGTTATCCTTGGGCAGCTTTTCACTGCTCCCGGGGAAAAAGAAGACACTGTTAGTGCCAGCGCTCCCTCTTGTCCAGATCTGGAACTGCTTACCTCAGCAGAGCGACAGACACACATGCACGACAACGGGTGTACAATGGAGTTTGTCGCTTTAAATTTCTGCAGGAGGACCCGTACTGTAAATCACAAGGCTTGATCTTCCTGCACTGGGATGATGTTCAGTAAGAAGAGGGGCTACATGAAGGAAAACGGCTTCCCGGTTCAGGTTTTCACACCTCCACCCCTCCGTGTCTGTAAATCGCTCACTTAATCAGGTCGGAGCCACACTGTCATTTCATTAGATTCGATTATCTATACTAATAAAAGGCAAAGCCCTCACTGACTGACTCATCACTAATTCTCCAACTTCCCATGTAGGTGGAAGGCTGAAATTTGGCAGGCTCATTCCTTACAGCTTACTTACAAAAGTTAGGCAGGTTTCATTTCAAAATTCAAAGCGTAACGGTCATAACTGGAACCTCTTTTTTGTCCATATACTGTAATGGAGGCGGCGGAGTCGCGTATCGCGTCATCGCGCCTCCTACGTAATCACGTGAACTGAAAACAAGGAAGAGCCCCAAAGAGCGCTGAAGAAAACATTCTCCGTCAACCCCCACACTCCCCCTGCCCTTCCGCACATCACGGCATTTTCGTTAACGAAGTGATGTAATACTCCAGCTCCACCTTCTTCACAAGTTCATTCACATATATATATATATGTAGATATGTATATATATGTTTACATAACCTCTTTAACACACTACTTCTCCGCTGCGAAGCGCGGGTATTTTGCTAGTTTATTTATAAAAGCACTAGGGGGCTTTGCGCCAGCCTCTTTGTGGCTCTGCCGCTCAAGTATGGGGATGCGGATGTACAATTAAACAGATTGTTATTTTCATTTGAATTGTTAAATTTGCATCCAAGCGACGTGTAACTGCACGTGATTGAATTTTGTTTCTTTCCCTCTATTAAATAAAACGACTTTTTTGAATGTTTGGCTCTATGATTTGTTAATTGTCTTTGTAAAAGCTATTCTAATAGGAAACTGTTAATGTGTTAATACGAATGGCATATCAAGCTCTCCTTTGGTGTCTAAAGTTTTACTTTTGTTTGATTGTAAGTAATTTTGTGCCATCCAATATTTAATATCCTCAAAGCATTTCAACAGCTGTTTTACAGACGAAGTGATGTCAGGACTAACTTTGAAGTACAGCTGCGTATCATCAGCATAACAATGAGATGCGACATTGTGTTTGTGAAAGATGGCCCTGAAGGGGAGCAGATAAAGGGAGAATAGAAGGGGAGCCGGGATAGAACCTTGTGGGACGCCCTGTGTGAGAGGAGCTGGCTGAGAGAAGTTCCCATCTACAGTATGTTAACAGACACAAATCTAACTTTAAGGAAGGACTCAGACCACTTCAATGCACAGCCTGCTTCATCCTCAAGCCGTTTTAACAGAACCCCCTGTTAATGCCGCACTGAGATCCAATAAGACTACGACTGCAGAAAAGCCTGAATCCAAAGTTAGTAGAATATCATTGGTCACCTTTAGCAAAGCATTCAAAGTGGAGATGGGATTACGTCAGGGATCGGCTCTGAGCCCGTTCTTATTTGCAATGCTGATGGACAGGTTGACAGACGAGATTAGACAGGAGTCCCCATGGACTGTGATGTTTGCTGATGACATTGTGATCTGTAGCGATAGTAGGGAGCAGGTTGAGGAGACCCTGGAGAGGTGGAGATCTGCTCTAGAGAGGAGAGGAATGAAGGTCAGTAGGAACAAAACAGAATACATGTGTGTGAATTAGAGGGAGGTCAGTGGAATGGTGAGGATGAGGGGAGTAGAATTGGCGAAGGTGGATGAGTTTAAATACTTGGGATCAACAGTACAGAGTGATGGGGATTGTGGAAGAGAAGTGAAGAAGAGAGTGCAGGCAGGGTGGAGTGGGTGGAGAAGAGTGTCAGGAGTGATTTGTGACAGACGGATATCAGCAAGAGTGAAAGGGAAGGTCGACAGGATGGTACTGAGACCAGCTGTGTTATATGGGCTGGAGACGGTGGCACAGGAGACAGAGCTGGAGGTGACAGAGTTAAAGATGTTAAGATTTGCATTGGGTGTGACGAGGATGGACAGGATTAGAAATGAGGACACTTAGAGGGTCAGCTCAGGTTGGACGGTTGGGAGACAAAGTCAGAGAGGCGAGATTGCGTTGGTTTGGACATGTGCAGAAGAGAGATGAGGGGTACAATGAGAGAAGGGTACTAAGGATAGAGCTGTGAGATAGGTGAGGAGAGGAAGGCCTAAGAGGAGGTTTATGGATGTGGTGAGAGAGGACATGCAGGTGATGGGTGTGACAGAACAAGATGGTGAGGACAGGACGATATGAAAGAAGGTGATCCGCTGTGGCAACCCCTAATGGGAGTAGCTGAAAGAAGAAGAAGAAGCAAAGCAGTACTATGGAGTTTTCTAAAACCTGAAGTTTTAGGCTCAAATAAAGGTTGAGAGGTTCAAAATGTAACTGTCATGTACACATACGGTGCCTAAAGGACATAATCAGATCCCTTCCACTTTCTGTTCACTTTATGGTGTTGTAGATGTAGTTTTAAATGGAGAAATGTGCCATAACAACAACATCATTAATTTCTATAGCACATTTTCATACAAATAATGGAGCTCAAAGTGCTTTACATAATGAAGAAAGTGAAAAAAGACAAAATAAATAAGATTTAAAATAAGGGAACACTAATTAACACAGAATAAAAGTAAGGTGGTCTGAAGGCCAGGGAGGACAGAAAAAACAAAAAAAAAAACTCCAGATGGCTGGAGAAAAAAAAAAAAAAATCTGCAGGGGCCACGAGACCACCTGCCCAGCCCCCTCTAGGCATTCTACCTAACATCAATGATCTGACAAACAGTCCTCATGGTATTCAGGGTTCACATGGAAGGACTTGATGATGACAGTCACGTAGACTTCTGGCCTTTAATCCATCAATGGAGGGACATCCCGGTGCCCTGATCAGGTGGTGGAGGTGCAGATCGCCAAGACAGAAAACCGGAAAAAGAACAAAAGAGAAAGTAGGGGCGAGTATGGAGTGTGCTGCCACCATGAATAATAATGATAATTAATTGAATATACAGAGCATCAGGATTAAACTAAGATGAAGCTCTGAGAAAGCCATGTTAAAGTAACAAGTTTTCAGCAGTGTTTTAAAGTGCTCCACTGTATTAGCCTGGCAAATTCCTATTGGCAAGCTTAATAGATAGATAGATAGATAGATAGATAGATAGATAGATAGATAGATAGATAGATACTTTATTAATCCCAAGGGGAAATCCACATACTCCAGCACCAGCATATTGATAAAGAACAATATTAAATTAAAGAGTGATAACAATGCAGGTATACAGACAATAACTTTGTATAATGTTAACGTTTACCCCCCGGGTGGAATTGAAGAGTCGCATAGTGTGGTGGAGGAACGATCTCCTCAGTCTATCGGTGGAGCAGGATGGTGACAGCAGTCTGTCTCTGAAGCTGCTCCTCTGTCTGGAGATGATCCTGTTCAGTGGATGCAATGGATTCTCCATGATTGACCGGAGTCTGCTCAGCGCCCATCGCTCTGCCACGGATGTCAAACTGTCCAGCTCCATGCCTACAATAGAGCCTGCCTTCCTCACCAGTTTGTCCAGGCGTGAGGTGTCCTTCTTCTTAATGCTGCCTCCCCAGCACACCACCGTGTAGAAGAGGGCGCTCGCCACAACCGTCTGATAGAACATCTGCAGCATCTTATTGCAGATGTTGAAGGATGCCAGCCTTCTAAGGAAGTATAGTCAGCTCTGTCCTTTCTTACACAGCGCATCAGTATAGGCAGTCCAGTCCAATTTATCATCCAGCTGCACTCCCAGGTATATTTATAGGTCTGCACCATCTGCACACAGTCACATCTGACGATCACGGGGTCCATTTGGGGTCTGGGCCTCCTAAAATCCACCACCAGCTCCTTGGTTTTGCTGGTGTTCAGGTGTAGGTGGTTTGAGACACACCATTTAACAAAGTCCTTGATGAGGTTCCTATATTCCTCTTCCTGCCCATTCCTGATGCAGCCCACCATTGCAGTGTCGTCAGTGAACTTTTGCACATGGCAGGACTCCGAGTTGTATTGGACGTCTGATGTATATAGGCTGAACAGGACCGGAGAAAGTCCCCTGTGGCGCTCCTGTGTTGCTGACCACAATATCAGACCTGCAGTTCCCAAGACGCACATACTGAGGTCTGTCTTTAAGATAGTCCACGATCCATGCCACCAGGTATGAATCTACTCCCACCTCTATCAACTAATAATAATAATATAAAAAAGTGCAAATGTGGTTCAGATTAGATTCGATAAATGTTATTTATCCCAAGGAGAAGTTTAGATAGATAGATAGATAGATAGATAGATAGATACTTTATTAATCCCAAGGGGAAATTTAGATGCATACAGCAGCAAAAACATAAAAAAACAAAGGCAGACTCACAGGAGGAAAATGCAATCCATCAATCAATAGACAAACCAGTCTACAGACCAGTGGCACCAGCTGGGGGCCTATGCCAGCTAGCACTGGGTGTAAGGCAGGAACACTCCCTAGACGGGGCGCCAGTCTGTCCAAGAGGGATCCTATAAATTCGACCCAATATTATATACAGCAATGTGTTTCTATCGGTCTATCCTATAGATTTTCTACATATCTATCTAGTATACAGTACCTTATTTATCCATTATTTAGTGCCTTCCCTATCTATTCATATCTGTATGTTAGCTAGTTAGTTAGTGCCTTTCACATTTACCTGTCGATCATAATTCTGCTCACTAATCATCGCATCAGACACTGGTGACGTGTTGCTCGTCGCTAAACACAAGTGTTTCAGTCAGCAGATTTTCTCTGTTGTCGAATCGTGAGGTCTTGCCTTTGAGGGCCGATGAGGGGTTGATTACATCTGCCTGCTATGACGCCCTTAAAAGCTGCTATCGCTGTCTTTCTATCCGTCTATCCCTGGAGCGCTGCTGTGGCTGCAGGTTTTTGTTCCAACCCAGTTTCTTACTGAGAAGTCAATTATTGCTAATGAAACATCTGTTGCTCAAGTGACATTTTGATGCTTCATTTTAGTGGTTTCGCATGTTAAGGTTCTCCACTCTTAATTGCTAATTTCAGTCTTAAAGAGTTGCATTCACTCATAATAACCAGTGATAATAATCTATAACAACTGATCTCATTTAATTAGCCGGTCTTTTTTTTACTCTTCTCTTATTCTGTATTCAGAATGATTTTTACAATTGTAAGAATTTTTGCAATATTTCTATTTTTTTTCTAAAGCTATAAAAGCTTAACCCTCTTTTTTTTGGTTTTCCTATTATTTTCCCTTTTTCCAGTGTAGTTTGCTTCCTTCATTTAACCCTAACAATGACAATTACCAACCAGCATAGCAGACACCCGGAATGATGAAAGCAGCAACAACTTCAGTGTCATAACTCACTAATTAGTAAATAATGAATTAAATAACCAGAACACCTGGAAAAGCAGAATTAAAATTAGGTTGAAAATACTGTTAACGACTTAAATAAAAACTACATATTCCCCATATAACTGCTTGTTACATTTTAATAAAAATCTACCAAACTTAGTTTGTAATTTCTACATTGACTCCAAAACACAGAAACTGGGAAATAATGCCTTGCTTAATTAGGCTAAGGGTCCAATGAAAAATGGAAGTTGGTTGGAACAAAAACCTGCAGCCTCAGTGGGTCTCCAGGATCGAGTTTGGGAACCACTTCTATACAGTGTGGTCCACATCTAATTATGCAATTATTGCAATGCATTAAAAGTTGCATAGTTAGATCGGGACCACCCTATAGATAATTTCCTACATACTGTATCTGTGTAGTAAACAGTGCCTTTCCAGCCTATCGTATAGTGCCTTAATTATCCATTATTTAGCGCCATTCATATATCTTATGTCAGTTATCGAGTGCCTTTCACATTTATGTATCGATCATAGTTATAGACACTAATCTATAGTGTGCATCCGGCGCCGCCGTGAGTGGCAGCCTTTTCAGCAGCTTGTGAATTTCCCATTGGGATTAATAAAGTATCTATCTATCTATCTATCTATCTATCTATCTATCTATCTATCTATCTATCTATCTATCTATCTATCTATCTAATCATCGCACCGGACAGTGCCGACGTATTGCTCATCGCAGGTAAAACACAAGAGTTTCAGTCGGCAAGACTTTCTCTGTTATCGAATCGTGAGGTCTTGCCTTTGAGAGTCGATGAGGGTTTGATTACTTTTGCCTGCTACGGCGCCTTTAGAAGCATCTCCCGCTTTTTTCCCCCTTCCCATTCGCGGTGAGGACGCAGAGAGGGTTCAACGCCGTGGAGTGTTTCATTTACTTATTTATCTCATCTGCTCGAAAGGTAAGCCGCTAAACCTTTTAAAAATGTATGTATATTATTAGATTGTTATTTTCTGAAAGTTTATTTGGACAAATCTTAGTGTTATTTCTTCGTCTTTATTATTTACTTGTAAGTTTGAGAGTGTGAAGCAGGGAGCGGGGCTACCGGCGGTGGTTCGCTCGAATTCGAGTGTGTTGTGTGGTTATAATATCAGGAAAGGTGTAAATGCTCATCTGAAGACAAAGTTTAATATCGGTGCGTTTGAAAATGGATAATAACGTATTTAAGGCGCACATCTGTTATAACTCCGCCACAAGCAAGAGAAAAACTTCAAACTTCATCTCTTTTTACGTGCGTTTATTTACAAGACAAAAACAAGAATACATCAAATGTGATTTTTAATTACTTTTGAAGCATTACTTCTGTTGCGAAATTTCTGATGTTAAGTGTTCGCCGTTGGAGAAGCGCTATCTGGGTTGTGACACTCGAGTGCCGTATCCACAGGTTGTGATTTTTTTGTCTGACGTTTAGTAGACTTAACGTTACTGCTAATTCTGTAACAGTTGTGTATACTGCGACAAACAGACACTCTGTTGTCAAGAAAGTTTTACTCTTTTTCTTTATAATGGTAACGTTTTACATACAGCGAATGCATGCAATCCCGATATATTCAGATGAGGTCTCTCATCACACAAGTAGAACCGCAGTGGACTTTAACAGACCCTGCCTCTTGATAGCCCCCCAGCCTTGACTCTCTAAGATGACAAAGAAGAACTCCCAAAAAAAAACTCCAAGTAGGGAAAAAATAAAAGAAGAAACCTTGGGAAACGCAGTTCAAAAAAGAGAAACCCCATACCAGGTAGGTTGGGTGTGCAGTGGGTGTCAAGAGAAATCAACACAAATCAACACAGTACACAAAACAAAACGCAATGCAAGTAATCCTCCATACAGTATAATAGTAAAATAAAAATAACAGTTTATGATTTGGATTTGTTTTGAGTCCTGGAGACCTCACCCATCAAGCTGCCTCCTCCTATTGGCCATTCCACAGCTGAGTCAGCTCTGGGCCAGCCAATCCGATGAAAGGACCCCTCTACCCGAAGATTCCTGCGATCCTCCATCAGAGATGACTTTACCTTAGGCAGGCAAAACAACTTGGCAGGTGGGCTGTGGGACCAAGTACCACATTTGAGTACCGGGAAGAGAAACCGAATAGGTGAGGGTGAGTAACAAATTATGACTTATGTTTTCATGCTAAATCTTTACACCAGGTGGCATCACTTAGTGGTGACTGGCAAAACCAACTTTAGTACCACCCACTCATTACCAAATATTTAAAAAATGTTTAAAGCTGAACATCAAAGAAATTATAATTCAAAGTCATTTTTTTAGATGCAGTGCCGCACAGCATCCTGGGATGTCGCCACAATACTTTTATAAATTGCTGTGAATTCAATGTGTAAATAATACAGTGCTTTGCGTTATACAACAACTTGATTTTGTTAATGGATTTTCGCATTTTGCATTGATTTGTGATAAAGATGCTGACTGGGTTAAACCTTACAGTGTGTTAAAGTAATGTATTTAGTTTCCTCTTCAGGGTCCTTACTGGACATCTGGACCCTGGTTCTGTATTTTCTGAGCAGTCACATATTTCTTGTCCAGTTTTGGTGTTGTGGTTTATTAAAATCTGTTCCTGTATTTTAAACACGATACATTTCTCAGTTCATCGGTTGAGCAGAATGCTGGTTGTTGAATAAAGAGCACTTTGACACGTACATCCTTCAAAGCGTTAAAATCACCAGTTATACTAATTAGATTAAAAACTGGCTTTAATGAATGTATTAATGAAGTGAAGCTGAGGAACTGGGAACTAGCACAAGTGTGTTATCAAGGTGCCTTCTTATCAGACGGGTCTGTGCTTCAAGAAGTATGATTTACAGGGGTGGGCAAAAGTAGATTTACAGTTGTTTGTATGGAAGAAGATGTGATGGTTATGATCACTACAATAGCTTTATTAACTCAATAGCTTTCTTAACTTTATTAACTCAAAAGAATGGCACAGTGCCCTTAGGTACAATCTTGTAAGCGATCAGATTGCCAGCCTTGTGTACTCACAACTGTAAGCCTACTTTAGCCCTTCCTGTATATTTTTTAAATGTAACTCGGATACAATGAAGGGAGCAGACTCCACAAAATAATGAAAAATAATAGGAAAACAGTTAAAAAAGGGTTGAGAATTTAGAACTATAGCACAAAATAGAAATATTTCTAAATATCTTATCAAGTAAAAATCATACTGCTGCTGTGTGTTTTTCTTTTTTTTTTTTTTTTTGCAGAATAAGAGGAGAGATCAGTTAACTAGCTAATTATTATCACTTATAATAAAATTATTGTGAATTTGGTTAAAATAAAGCCTGGAACCACAGGGGTTTCCCAGGACAGAGTTTGGGAATGATTTCTTTAATCTCTTTAATCAGTTAATCAGTGAAGTTAACTTACTGGGTCATAAATAAATAAATGGGATCCACGATTTACACTCCTTTTTCCTAAATGAGTTTTCAAATGATTGAATATGTTTTTCATTTAACAATTCAATAAACTGAGTACATAAAATTGCAAAACCATTCCTAAAAATATATTTTGTATTTTATTTATTTATTTATTTATTATAGTTTGTATTTATTTTGGTTACAGCATAAGTCTTGAGAAAAAATTGGTGAAATGTGTATTTTATTTTTTTGGTTTATTGCTACTGATTGACATTGTGCTGAATGTCTGCATCTTATCACAACATCTGGGATTCTTACAGTTCTCAGTGCTCCCACAAACATGTCCTTCACATTAGCAATAGACTGATATTTATCGAGCCACTTTAAACACTTTTATATAGAGTTCTTCCTCACATAAAACTTAATGCAAATATTCTTTACACCTCTGCTACAGATTTAGTTTCAATATATGTCATTACAGCTATGAAGGAGAAGGTCTCCTTGTTCTGTGCAGCTTCCACTTGATCCAGATGTGCTTCAGTCATGCAGTGTCATAGCATCAGAAGTACTGCTGGGTCCTAAATAAAAGGAGCTATCTCCTCTCACTTGGGCAGTCAGAGTCAGGAGGAAGAGGACAAGACTCACCAAGGAGTAATAAAGGGCAATGGAAATAACCTTTATTATACTATCTGATTGGAAAGGCCAGTTAAGGTACTGTTAGAAACTAAAATAACTTTATTTTAACCTGTGTAATGGACAGCCGGGTCCCATGCCCGGCAGGGACACCCCTGCTGCATCTGTTCTGGGGGAGCAGCCATTGACAGTTTAATACCTCCCTCCCCCAGCCCCCCGCTTGGTGGCTGCCTCCCTGGCAGACGATGATTCCCCAACCTGGCGCATGGCTCCATGGGAGATGGAGTCCTCCACAACCTGGTTGGTGGCTCGGATGGCTGCTAGGGGGAGCTGCATGGAGTCTGCAGCCCGGCTGGTCGAATCTTCAGCCCCACCCGGAAGTGCAATTAGAACCAGGTGGTCAAGCACCTGGAATGCTTCCGGGTGGGTTATAAAAAGGGCCAGCCACCACCACTCAGAGGGTGAGAGTTGGGAGGAAGGAGACGAAGCTTGAGGAGGAGGAGTGGTGGTAAAAGGGAGAAACTGTTGGTATTGTGTGGTGTGGAAAAGAGTGCTTTTGGGACTGTGTATTGCCTGTGGGTCAAGGGGAAGACGTGCGCCCACGGGTGAAGGGAAAAATAAAAGTCCTTGTGCTTTATACGTGCCTCTGTGTCGGGTCGGGCGCCTATATAGCGCCTTTTCTACACCTGGGACTATGTCTGTGGCAGTGACTGATGTTTAGGGCTCTGATACAACTCTCTTCCCCCAGCCCCCCAGGTGTTCACAAACGGAACATGCAATGAAACCCAACCGGTTGTCCATGGCCACTGAAACTGCTTTTGTTATAAAACATATACAGCATTCCAAACCCTATTTACTTTTCCTTCACCCCACCCCAATAATCATCACATTCTTGTGCCACATTTGTTCTTTTCATTTCGACATTTCAATCTAGTGTTGCAGTCCTTTTTATCTGTGTGTCATTTCCTCATCTCACTCTTTCTTGTACATGTCTTTGCCTGTCAGTCATGTTTATCTGATTGTTTTACTGATTGTGAGAGGGTTGACGGTGTCATGGGGAATATTTTTGTGCCATAGAAACTAACACTTGCTGTGGTGCGTCAACAGTATTGTTTCACACACTGCCATAATAAATAATATGGTAAATAGAGTGAGGTGAATCACTCGACACAAAATTAGCAATTGGATAAGCTCCACTAATTAATTGTCCTACAAATTCATGTGACAACCCATCCACAGCTTTGTCCACAAAGTAATTTTGGTTGTGGGCCATAGTTTAAGAAATACTGATTTACCGCATTGTAAAACTGATATTCCAGTCCTCTCTCCTCAGTAACCCCACTGCTTCCCTAGAGGGGCCATCCTGTATTCATTTGGGGACATTTAGTCACCCCATTACACATTCATCTGGACTCTAAACATATGACAGTAATGACCCCATAAAACTGTATGGATAATCCGATGCAACAGATTCTATTTTTGTCTGTGGTGCAGCTCCTTTTGAAAAGAAAAATGAAAGTAAAAAACAAAATATACCAAAAATTACTTATGAGGAAAGGAAAGTTTCTAACTTTCTGCCAAGCTTTAGACATGCCAGATATGATTTCTTGTTATTTTCTTTACAGGTGGTTTTTAACCGCTCTTGGTGAGGTCACTAATCGGCTCAACTTGTGATCAAAACAAGCCCTATATGAGTGACGTCACATGCACACTTTACTCAAGTCATTCAGTGAATTCAATTTCATTTTACAGATAAACTCACTGTAATACAAAATACAGGATTTCATCTCTGGTTCACATCTGCTTTTTTAGAACAATCATATGTCTGTCTAAACCATGACTGTGCATTTATTTAATTTTCCTCCTGAGAATAAATTCATTTATTTTCTTTCTTTAGAAATTCAACCTGGGATTTGGTATTTAAAAATGACAACAGACTTCTCAATAACGGTTAAAAAAAATCCCGTATCAGTTGGGCTTAATCAGCTCTTCTATTTCAGGCTCTCCTTGTCTTTTATTACAATGAATAGTATACCTCACTTTAACCTTAAGTTCATGGGCCTTCTCACCTCCAGAACTTTCAGAAGGAGGTCATTCATTTCCTACGTTTAACGTTTCATGTTAACTGTACTAGTGAGCAAAGGGAAGCAATTAGGAGATTTTTGAGTAGATTTGATTTGATACACATTATAAATGCTGGAGGGGAAATCATCATTAAAAGGAAAAGGCAGTCTCAAGAACTGGGAGACAGGCAAAGATAAAAGGAGGAATTGAAAATAACAAAAGCGGAGGGAGCCAAAACAAACACCCATACAGGCAAAGGGGGTCTGAACACTACAGACTTCATGGAAGTGACACTTGGTTTCCTCCAAACCAGGGGTTTTCAAGTTTAGTCCAGAGCTACAAACTAAATGCTGGTGTCCATGTGAGGATGACGAGGAGTGCACGGTGCTAACCTCTGCTGATTACTGCCACACAGGTAATATCATGTACTGTGTACTCCTAGTCATCCTCGCGTGGTAAAACTGTTGTAACTGACTCCAGTGACAATCTTTAGGAAACAGAAATGGTGTCACAAAGGAACATGGTTATCCACGGTTGTGGACACAAACAAACCCTAATCATGCATCCATTTGTATTTGATTATCTGGCTCAAGAAAACTTTTGCCTTTGACTTTTTTGACTGTGTCTCACCATCTGATCTCTAATTCATTTCCCTGCCAAACATCATTCTTTTGGCAGAACAGTGATGATGATGATGCAAAAAGTAACAATATGAATAAATGAGAACTAAAATAATAGCAATAATGCACGCAAAAATGGTTTGAAGAGAAACAACCTGTTATGAACGGCCAGGCTCTTGAAAATCGGGGCTGTGGCTTTACCCTCAAACTAGGCCTCAAGGTTTCACTGAGGCCTAAAATCGCAAGAACAAGGTTTTCTCCCCAAACTCAAGAAGCAGACGTCCAGCCTGCACAGACTATGAATGGGATAAAACTTAAGATCATTAGAAAGGTATTTTTTTTAATAGGTATACTGGCCCAAAGTGAGACTGTAATGTTTTTAATGCAGAGGACTCTAGAGATAAGCATAGCTGAAAGGCAAACTAATGTTGGAACCAAAAGTCAATCCTATCTTTCAAGCAAACTGGAAACCTAATCGTAAAATCCGCAGTGAGAAAGTGTGTAAGAGATCAAGAAAAAGGGTAGTCAAAGATTTGAGTGGAAATTCTTTCCATAAAGCCTGAATACTGTAGAGTAAACGTTGCCTTATAATACTAAATGATTGCTCCAATGACATCAGAGGCAGCTTACATCCTGTGAAATTGTGGTAGGATTACTATGACAACTGGAGACGCCAAAAACCTCAAAGCAAATAAAGATGGTGGTGTTGCATAATTGGGAAAAATCTTGAACTTGTTCAGTTTACACTGAACACAAAAACTAAAGAGAAATCGTAATCCTTGAGTTCAAAAAAACCCCGAGGTGAATGATTAGATTGTGTAAATCCATCTAGGAAATCAAATAAAAAGTAATAAAGGTATAGATCAGAACAGAAGGATTAGGGAACCATCGAAAAAAACCCTGGCACAAATGACAAAAACAAAGTTCCTTAATTAGTAAAGAATTTATGAACAAATTTTTCAAAGTGAAGAACAAAGAGGGGCAATAAAGTTTACCTAACAGAGGCATTCCAAAGATTAACAAAGCCAAATCAGGAAACAAGTAATTGAATCTAAAATGCAGAACCAAAGCCTATAAATCAGAGGTTCATAAAAAACAGTACTTGCATCGAAGAAATACAAACTAAAAAAAGCAAAACAGAAGTGGAGCCAAAGAGCATTGGAGAACTGATTGCCTACAGCAACGCAGGCCTAACTGTATATAGGTCTGAGGGCACCCTGGCTGCAGCGCATGCCAATGGGCTAAATATATAGGAGACCTGGAATAGTTAGTCTAGTTTACAGAATAACCCCACATAAATACAGACCCAAACCAAAAATACAATAAATGAAAGTAACAAACATCAAGAATTGACAAGACCATTCAAAAAAATAGCCAAAAGTAATTAAAAAAAAAAAAAAAAAAAAGCAGTAAAATAAATCAATTTAAAAGAGACTATGAAAAAAACTAGAGACTAGAGAAAACAGACAGAATTCTAGTTGAACCATAACACAGCAAGAGACTCGGCCTTTTCAGTAGGTGGGCCTGCACTTTTATGAGTCCGTCTAGTCAGCAATGTACCAGACTGCCAATTGGCAGGAGACCAAAGATTCATGAAAGTAGGCCAAGAGTGTCAACAGGCTATGTTTGCTTTTTTTATTCCCATCTTTGTGCTTTGTTTGTTTTATAAACAGCTTTTTATTGTGCATTTCTATGTCCTTGACTTTAATCTGTTGTATGGATGCTTTTGCCTTTCACAGTTGTTACATTGTTTTAAGGCATGGGACAGTTGTCTCTGTAGAAGGTTGCTTATCTTGTATAATTGTGGGGGAATCAGCTACTAGGAAAAGAAAGTGGCCAAGCAAACTGCTGCAGAAAAGATGCTTTTACTTCCCTTCAGAGCAAGAGGTAGTGGAGTCCTCTGTTAGGTTAGAAAGGTAATACAGTAAACCTCGATTATCTGTTACTTGATTCACAGTCCGTCTCAGTTAACTGTCGGGGCAAAAGAAAATTTGAGCATGTCTGCGCCTACTTATTACTACTAAAACTACTATTACCGTGTAGTACAGTACCAGCTATGCCCATAGGAACAACCCTTCCTTGTGCTAAAGTGTAATGTGATGCTTCTTCCACAGCATCACATGTCATACTGCATTTTGAAATCCGTGTCCATTACATGCCTTCAGTTTTAATAGTGTTTCGTAGTTTTTCTCATTATAATTCATCAACTTTTCATTATGACTTATAAATGTGTGTGGGGTTGAGATTGTAACAAAAAATTGAAATTATTAAATGTTTACAAAATGGCGAAAGTACTTCAAGTACTGCTTCAGTTTACAGAGTAGGAAGAACAACAGTGAACAATATAAAGAGGGATGTTGACAAAACAGAAAAACATGTCAAATGGAAACCATCGACGGTAATGTTAAAAGTCGCAAAACAATGAAAGATGCCAAAAATGAACAATTGGATATTGTCACGTATCAATAGTTTTTTTGAAAAACAAAGCCAAGGAATTCTACTTTTGAGACCTATAATAACTGTAAAAACTATATTGTTTGTTTTTTTTTTGTTTCTTTTGCTTGCTTCTGTATTGTATTTTCTTTTTAAATTCTGTTATGTTTTTTAATACACTTTAGCATCCTGGCTGGGGTGAAGCCTTGAGGAAAAAAAGACTTGAGTCTAACAGGGAGGGTGGGGAGCGACGTGAAGGACTGTCATCGGGGATATGATTGACAATGAGAGAGAGAAGGGGAGGTGCCCCGAGTGGAGGGAGGGTAGGAGGGATTTCTGGACAGTTTGGCAGATTCTGGGGGAGGAACTAAAGTTTTTATTTATTTTTTTTCCTTCTTGGTCATTGATGGCGTCTCTCGGGGCCATGACACTGAGGGGTGTAAAGATAATTGTAAATAGTCATAGTTCAACTTTGTTCATTTGTTTTAGTCGTGTATTCTTTTTTGATGTGTACAAGTAGTGTTTTACAAATATTTGTCCTACATGTCTTCCTTTTCAAACCAGTTACGGTGAGGTTACTACAATATTATATGGATTAATTAATTTTGTTAATACTACATTATATTTTGTTCATATAGTTTTGTTTTGTAAAATAAATACGGCTATTTGCGAATCTACTGTGTGGCCATTCTGTTAGGTGTCTTTTCTCTTATTTGTCATGGCCTTATTCCCGCCCCCTGATGGGTAATCCTGGTTTTGCAGTACCCTCTGGAATGCTCCGCCCCACTTGAAGGGAGTGGCTAGGGGGTGGAGCCAAGCACAAGCCTAACAGAACTTGAGAGACTGAGCAGGTGCAGTCTGACACTGGCAGGCACCATGGCTTAGTGGCACCTCCAGGGGTTGAATTGTGAATCCCAGGGACATTTTTTGCATACACTTTGTAAGTAAATGTTAGTCTAAAAAAATGGGTATTTGTGTTTTCGTCCTGGTTTAGAGGTTTTGGATAATATTACATATGCACTTGTTTAGCATTTATTTTTTCATTATTAGCCGTTTTGTTACCCTGGGTGCCAACGTGGTATTTTTTTCATAACCGGTGGGTATATTGCTGTCTGTGGTGCTCTGTTGCCATCAAGTGACAACAGGAAGTTGCATCACATGACGTTAGCAACCAATCAGTATATAATATGGGAGTGTGCAACTACTGCTGTCCAAGATTTTGGATTCAATGAAGAAACCTTTTGCCCCAGTACTGTTTCATTAGAAACCACCTAGAAGTAGCCTTCATGTTATTTTATTTAGTTTTTCTTTTTCTGTTTATAGAAACATTAGAAAAAAAACTTTGACTAGAACAGGCTCTTCATCTATTTAATGTCATTTTCTTTCCAGTCTTTAGGGATTTTTGTAGTGTGCAGTGACTTTTGAAAAATAAATGTGTCAAAGATTTACAGATGTACTCCCTAACTTCCTTAAGCACTTAAGGATAAATATTATTTGGTCCTGGTGATTTGTTAGATTTCAGCTTATTTAATCTAAGCAGTATTTTTTCCTCTACAATTTCAATTTGTATGTTCTATTAGAGATTTTTATTAGTTTGTTTTACAGTTACAGTGATGTGGAAATAAATTCAGTAACTAAGAGTGGCATTAGGTAAATAAAAAATAAACATCATAAATAAATAATGCAGTAAAAAAAATGGAAATGTACTGACATGCAGTTAGACATAAACCAGCAGGTGGGTGGGTACAGTACACAGTGCAGGGCAGGTAGCGTCTGGGAGTTCAGTGGCATTATGGCCTGGAGCCGTAGCTGTTCCTAAGGCAGGTAGAGCGAGTGGTGAGGCTGCTGCAACGCTTCCTAGAAGTCAGAAGTGAAAATGGGATGAGTTGGATGGCTGTCATCAGAAATTATGGATTTGGATCTCCTCAGACGTATGAGTGGATTGTATGAAGCTGTGGAAGGTCACCCCTAATGATTTTAGAAGGTGTATGGACAGTCCTTTGGAGGAATTTGTGATTCTGGCAAGTCCAGTTATCAAATCACACTATAATGCATCCAGTTAGAATACTTTCAATAGCGCAGCAGTAAAAGTTCACTAATATTAAGTGGCTTGAACATGGGAAAGGCTTTGTATACATAAAATGTAGTATTATTATAATATTTTGGTTCCCACCAAAAGGCTGTTTAGTCTCTTCAGGAAAAGAACCATTTTGGTTACGCAGAGGCTGTTGACTGACCAAGAAAGGCAGTTGGTGATGTGGATACCCATGAACCTGAATCTAACCATCTGGACAGGGAAGCTGTTGATGTGGAGTGCACTGTGACTGTTTTTTTCTTTCTGAAGTCAACAGTGATCACCTTTGTTTTGTTGACATTCATGGAGAGGCTGTTGTTATGGCACAATGCACTCAAGTCTTTTACCTTCCTCCTGTAGATAATCTCATTATTGTCACTGAGGCCAGTCACAGGGGTGTCATCCGTAAACGTGATGATACTGTCGCCCTCATGCTTTGCTATGCAGTCATAGCTGAATAGACTGTATAGCAATGGACTGAGGCAGCAGCCTTGCAGAACACCAATGTTGGTGAATAAAATGGAGTTATTTTTGCCAATCCTGACTGACTGGGGTTTGTTAAGTTAAATGCCAAGCCACAGATGATGCTGCTTAGACCTAGGTCTCCAAGGCTTGACCAGGCTGGAGGGTACGGTGGTGTTGAAGGCAGAGCTATATTCAATGAACAGCATCTTGACATTCATGTTTGTCCTTTCTAGATTTCATACAGAATGGTGCAGGATGGGTCGAGCTGGCATCCACCGATCTTTTATGCTGGTATGCAAACTGTAGTGGATCCAAAGTAGCAGGAATGTCGTAGTTAATATGGATCATGACCAGTTTCTTCAGACACTTCATTACCATGGAGGTTAATGTGATGGGCTGATAGTCATTCAGCCAGAAAACAGCAGATTGTTGTTTTATTTTTATTTATTTTAAACACTGTGGCACTATACATAAGGACCGGGACAAGTTGAAGATAGTAGTGTACCACCATGACAGCTGGGTCACACATGCCTTCAGGACGTGGGGCGGGATGCTATCTGGGCTTTGTCAGTTTTATCCCATATGAAGGTTTTGTTCACATCAGCCTCTGTCATCTGCAGGAAAGGTTTGCTTGACAGAAGCACTGGAAACATTGGGACACTCTCCAAGCCTGAGCTTTTAAAGCTCAAAACGAGCCAAGAAGTTATTCATCTCATTCATAAGCAAGGCAGGGGTCTCCATGGGCACAGCTGTCGAGGTTTTGTAGTCTGTGATCGCCTGTAGACTTTTTCCAAAGTCAACATGGATCACTGCCACAAAAATTATTTTCTAGCCTGCATCTGTACCGAGTCTTTGCTGATTTGACCACCCTTGTAGCACTCTACATCAGTTGAATTAAAAGTCCTCTCCCACAGACACATGCAAACAGCGCTGTTCCCCTAGGGCTTCTGGTAAGGGTAGGAGTGCGCAGTACGGATAGGCACAGACAAGTCCACCCAGAACCTGACATAAACTGTGTCCCAGTCAGCATAATCATCCAGATTCTTCAAAGATGGACCAGTCAGTCAAATCCAAAGAATTCTGTAGTTTGTTTTGGAGTCCAGCATTGTACTTCCCTCACACTTAAGTGCGTGTTTGTAATTTAGGCAGTAGAAGCACAGAGGTCTGGTCAGCCTTGCCAAAGTGACGACACAGGATAGACTTGTGGGTATAGATATGTATTTATGAATACTTTGTGTATTAATTATATAATTTCTTGTCCTTTAAATCATGTTCCTTGTAGCCTATATATTGAGCCTAGGGGTTGCGACCAACTAATGGAATGGTGTTCCATTGCCTTCACGTGATAACGAGACATTACATCACATGATGTCAACAACTAACCAATATTTAATACGCTGACACTATTTTGAGTGCCAAGTTCCTGAGCTGTTGGATTGGTTTAGTAATGTGACACTCCGTGAGCGGTCTAATTGTCCCCACCCACTTTTATGCAAAATGTGCTCATGGATACCTCCAGATGTAGCCTGTATATCATTCTTCTGGCTCTGTAAGACCAACCCAACTTGACATGTTCCTTACAACAAGAAAGAGGTGCACATTTCTGCTTGGAAGCGCTTAAGAAGGTTCTAACGGGAGAGAAGGACACTTAAGTGCCAGTGAGGCTAAAAGGGGTGGAGCTTGAGCACACCATAGCCACACCCCTATGCATTTCCTTATAGCTCCACAATATAGCAGAACCGCGAAGTAGAACTGCTGTTTCTTGTGAGTGAGTGGTGCTAGTTAAGGTGCTTTAGGAATGTATTTATTAAGCCACATTGTGCACCAGGCAGGACCCTGTGGGAAAAGACCAAGGGATCTCAAAGTGGAGATGCTGCTTTTTTGAATCTACAGGAGCCAGTCATAGTTCTGTTATACCCCAGTGTGCTACTAGCATGAAGAGGAGTAAGCAGCAGAGTCTGGGCACGCCAGAGTCATTATCTCTCAACTGACATGGCACATCTGGGGATTACAGAGGGAAAAATTTGGAGTTTACGGGGGATAAGGTGGCCTGGTCATGGTGTCATTGCAAAGTAGAATGAAAATGAGAGCTTGGTGTGATCAGAATGTTTATTATGTATTTTGTATAAATGAACTCACTACTAAACTATTTTTATTTCTGTTTCGGCTGAATCACTCTGGTAGTACAGTGTAACTATTTGTGGAAACTGTAACACTCATTTGAGATATGGTTGATGCGCATGATATTCGAGATGACTATTTCAGTTCTGCTTTCTTTTGTCATTTGTTCACTGGCTCTGATAACAGTACAGTATACATCACTTTTCCCACACATTTTACATCATGTGATGAGCAAAGGAGTTCATTGACTCTGGAGAATTTCCAACACTAAATTTGTACTTATAAGGAGTTAGTTGATGCACAAGTGTTGTCTGACTTTTTCTAAACCAAATGAATTTTTTATTCATTCATATTTACAGTACTGCACAACAGTCTTGGGCTGCAAAATGTGAATACTTTACAAAAGAATGCCATGAATAGTTTTAATAAACTTCCTAGAAAGTGCAGTACACAGAAAAAAATTCCTACAACTAATATTTGCTGTGACCAGCCTTTGCCTTCTCATAGCTCCACTATCATGCAGTTCCTGAGGACCTCCGCGTTCTTCTTGTTCACTTGCCCCAGTTCCACTGTGGACTTTAGCTGTCTTACCTACAGTCTTAGACTGCCATGAAGATGTGGAGATGAGGGCACCGAGGCAGTCATAACTTCTGTTTATCCTTTTATGATTTCGGCCTTGTGTCATGCTGCAGAATGAAGCCAGCACCTTTCACACGCCTCCCTTATGGTATTGCATTATAGATAAGAATCTGCCTGTACTTCTCAACAGTGAATGAACCATCAGTTTTGATCAAATCACTCCATATGCATAAAAGCAGCTCTAGACCTGCCGGAAACCAATGTGGTGCTTCACTGTTATCTGCAGACTTTCATCCATGTTTCGTTCTCTAGCTCTTTGGCGGACAAACTACCTCCTGTAAGAGCCAAATTTTAGGTCATTGGTCAGGAACATTTTCTTGCACTCCAGTCCTAGGTTAGTCTTTTTGGCTTTATTTCCACCTTGGAGGACTGGTGTTTTGGTTGCAACTCATCTATGAAGACCACTTCTGATGAGGCTTCTCCAGACTGTAGTTCCAGAGAGTTCTGCCAGTTCTGAGCTGATATCGGTGTTGGACCTTATCCTTTTTCTAAGAGAAGTAAGCTTTATGTATTGTTTGCTGCACTCAGATTCCATGGCCAACCACTGCGTTTCTGGTTTTAAATTTCACCTGTTGTTTTTGTGCTTCCACAGATGGGCTTGAACAGCACATCTAAAAATGGCTGTCTGCCTGGAGAGACCTTGATGATGTAGGAGGACAACCTTATGTCTCATCGATTTGCTCACTTTTGCCATGGTGTCAACTGGCCCATCTACCACAGCCTCCCCTTTACACTCTGGCTGTCCCTTGCCCAGCTTTGTCTCTTTTACACAGCTGCTTCTGTTTCACTTCATCTGTGTGGTTCATTGACCTCTGGCACCTTAACACTAGAATCCCTGAAGCCTACCAAAAAAAGTCATAATTCCGGGCCACCTTAAATTCCTTCACACCTCTCCATTAGCGTCTTTTTTTTTTTTTTTTTGGCACACGTGTCGATCAGCGCAAGCAGCCTGCTATCCCATCTCCCCACCGCTGCAGCTCAAGTCGGGCAAAAAGTTCTCCCAGCTCAAGCCTGTTTATCAGGGTGTGAGGTGCCTGGAGTTGTAGAGGGTACATAATACAGTGGAACCTCGGTTTGCGAGCATAATTCGTTCCGGAAACGTGCTCGTAGTCCAAAGCACTCTTATATCAAAGTGAATTTCCCCATAAGAAATAATGAAAACTCAGATGATTTGTTCCACAACCCAAAACTATTCATATAAAAATGATTAATACAAAATATAAAAGTAAAAATACATAAAACAAATTAACTTGCACTTTACCTTTGAAAAGAATCATGGCTGGTGTGAGTGAGTTTCTAAACTCTTGTGGGATTGCACCCAACGGGACGACACGTGGAAGAGCATCCCAAAACAATCGCAGTCTCCCAGCGCTGTAGCAGTTCTCTGTAAAAGCGAATCCGAAAAGATCGCGGACATGCTATAAGCGCCTGTCGTCAATGGGTGATACAAGGAACGTTAAAAATGTGCAGGGCCCTGCCTGACTGCTGTGTCTGTGTATAAATAACCGCGCTATTGCTATTTCAAGCTGAATAAAGCTTGTGTTGCTAAAGTACTGAGACTCAGCTTCGTGTTTTAGGGTGCAAGACAGGGACTTGCATGTCACGGCACAGACGCGCGCTCGAGCACACATACATACATACATACACACATACATACACACACACACACACACACACACGATTGTGCGCGCGCACACAGTCACAATGCTAATGCTGTAGTAAACACTATACGCTCATACGGATGTTAACTATATGTGTGAGGCACGCCGACTCAGACAGAGAATAGGAGACAATTGCCCACAATCCCGCAGTGAGAGAGAGAGAAGAACCATCAGCTCAGTTGTGATCACATGACGCTCAGCAGACAAACTACTTGTACTGCAAGACCTCGCTCGTTTATCAAGTGAAAATTTATTAAAAACTAGCAAAATACCCGCGCTTCGCAGCGGAGAAGTAGTGTGTTAAAGAGGTTATGAAAAAAAAGGAAACATTTTAAAAATAACGTAACATGATTGTCAATGTAATTGTGTTGTCATTGTTATGAGTGTTGCTGTCTTTTATATTTATATATATATATATATATATATATATATATATATATATATATATATATAACATTTATATACATATATATATATATAACATTTATATACATATATATATATATATATATATATACACACATACATAAACACACACATAAGACTTACTGACTGAAACGGGCTTTCATTGACAATCATGTTACGTTATTTTTAAAATGTCCAGGATTTTAAATGACCTGTAGCTCGCAAACCGTTTCACCTATACACTTGAAATGTGGTACACACATAGTACGTCACGTCTACTATCCGCTTTATGGGTGATGATTGTTTTACTCTTTTTATCTTTATTTTATTTTATTGTAGAATCAACTCCTATCTGCGCACAGCAGGGCAGCCGTGGGCGGATGTGTATGGTGTATTCACTCCATGTTATCGTGCATTGCGCTGTCAGTGGTATTTTGATAAAAGAATTTGAACAACATATAAGAAGCGTATAAATTATTAAACAGTAAAACATTAACATTTAAGAAGTAAACTTACATTAAGTACTACTGCTGTGCCTTCGGGTATACCTCATTTTTTGTTTGCCCATTACATGCTTAAATGTATACATTTTTTGGTGCACCTACCCGAGAACACGCGACATATAACCGAGCGTGGGAGAAGCATGGATTTTAAACACGCGTTGAGTTGATCTGCTGGTCTCCCTCGTGGAATAACTGGTAATGTTTGACTAAAATCTACAGCGAGTAAAACGACATTACCACCTCTTTTTTTTTTTTTTACGATCTCTGAGATCTTGCTTTTTTCGGTTCAAGGCTTCATAAGCTCTTTTATGTTGTATGGTGTACTTATCCCAAACCATCATCTTTGAATGTTGCAAGACTTTCGCCTTGTATGTAGATCGGGGTAATTACATTCATTGCATTCCTAGTCTGAATCACAATGTGATTGTATGGGTGGTTACCTGGCACTGTAGGGTTGCCACCCGTCCTTTAAAATATGGAATCGTGCCGCGTTTGAGAATGAAATTGCGCGTCCCGTTTTGAATCAATACTGGACGGGATTTATCCCGTATTTTTTGTATAATTTTTTTTTGAAAGCAGCGTCTCATGCAAATCATCCCACACGCATTTTATGAAGATGCCTCCTTTCCTACTTTTGATTGGGTAATACTTGATGTCATCGTTAGTTTGATTGGTCTTTTTAACTGTCCAGTGAGGAGGGCGTGTCTTTTAAGTAGAGTCTGCAAAGTGTTGGCACTGAGATGTGGCGTCAGCGCCATAGTTGAAGCCCCTAACGTTGCGGTCAGCAAGTCGGCTAACATCCGCCATGTGCCGTCTTTCAGTTGCGAGAAGCAGATCATAGAATGGTTGAAACTGTTGCCCCTAACGTTGCGCCACGGCGTGTGGTTCGTTTATACCTCGTGTCTTCTCATTAAAGTTTTATCTTGCGAATATGTTATTGCAATCCGCAGCGGGAGCGTTTCTATAAACTTAATTTAAACTTACGTTTTACACCGTGCTTTGTTTCCCTTATGAACATGCTTGTATGCTTAACTCGCTCCGTTCTCAATTGTTTAATTAATTTTTTGCTGTTCGCTGTTTGCGGCTCTTCCTCCATTTCCCCCTACTTCGTTCTTTTATCTCGCGAATATGTTATTGCAATCCTTAACGGGAGCGTTTCAATAAACTGATTGAAAATAGTTTTGCATTTACCTTTTTAGTAAAAGGCGAGCTTTTAAGCCTGAGAAATCACCCCGTAAATGCACACGTTTAATTGCACATGTGTTAATATGTATGGTTACACAGTATTAAAAGACCGTGAACAACGTCAGTTACCTTTGTTCCCGCGTTTGATAAAAGGTGAGCTTTTAAGCCTGAGAAATCACCCCGTAAATGCACACGTTTAATTGCACATGTGTTAATATGTATGCTTACACAGTATTAAAAGACAGTCAAAAATTAACGTCATTTACCTTCGTTCCCGCGTGTGACTCGTGCTGTAAATCTCTTCCTTGTTTTTAGTTCACGTGATTACGTAGGAGGCGTGATGACGCGATACGTGACTCCGCCTCCTCCACTACAGTGTATGGACAAAAAATATGTTCCAGTTATGACCATTACGCTTTGAATTTCGAAATGACACCTGCCTAACTTTTGTAAGTAAGCTGTAAGGAATGAGCCTGCCAAATTTCAGCCTTCCACCTACACGGGAAGTTGGAGAATTAGTGATGAGTCAGTCAGTCAGTCAGTGAGGGCTTTGCCTTTTATTATTATAGATTTTTGCTCGTCTTGCAAAACACTCGTAAACCAAGTTACTCGCAAACCGAGGTTCCACTGTATATCGTTATTTGGAACACATGCATTCCATGTGTGTTCTGTGTCTACAACAAACTGGGTAAATGTAGGATGACAGGAAATGCAAGGCAGGAAATGTTGAACACATAACTAAACCTTTTTTCAGGTTAGTACTAATGACAAAATTTTGACATGAAGTGTATAATGTGTGAAGACTGAAGTCCAAATGTCGAATAAACACTTTCACAAAAGGTACAAGTATAACAAAACAAGTGTGCTTTTATTCAAGAATATATAATCAAAGAAAAAGAAATTGGGTTAGGGTATGAGCTGACACGACTGGTGCAGAGGTAAGAATGGCTGACTCATAATGAGGTTGCTGGTTCGATTCCGGGATCTTCCTAGATTTACCGTTTTGAGTAGTGAGCTGCTCTTATTGTTACTATTATGGAATAAAAACATAAAACATACATTTGATTTGAGTCTAACACAGCCGGTGTAAATTTATGGTACTTGTAAAGGTTAGCATTTTTTTAAATTCACTTTATTTCTCTGTCACGTTCTGACACTGCTGTTTTTAAATAAAGACATGCTATAACAAAGGTGAACTCGGTTGAGGAGAAGGGTTCTACATCGGAGAAAGAGAACAGAAGCCCTTCCCACAAGAAATGTCCACTCACACATAAGAACAACGCATCTGCACTGGGCGCACTTGTTTTGTTATACTTGTACCTATTATGAAAGTGTATTTGATATTTGGACTTCAGTCTTCACACATTATACACTTCATGTCAAAATTTTGTCATAAATACTGTAACATGTGAAACGTTTGTTGTAGTTATGTGTTCAACATTTCTTGCCTAGCATTTCCTGTCGTCCTACATTTACCCAGATAGTTGTAGACACAGAACACACATGAAATGCATGTGTTCCAAATAACGATATATTATTTATCCAATACAACTCCAGGCACCTCACGCCCAGATAAACAGACTTGAGCTGTGGTGATAGGGGGACGGGATAGCGGGCTGCTTGTGCTGATCGACACATTTATAAAACAAAAGATGCTAATGGAGAGGTGTGAAGGAATTTAAGGTGGCCTGGGATTTTGACTTTTCTGTAGGCTACAGGGATTCTAGTGTTAATCAAACATTGAATTGTATAATTACAAATAGCTCACATATCGAGCTGTAGTGGAAGTGCTCTTTTATTGTATTTAATTTCTTTCATTAATGAACATTGGTGCTTCACTTTTTGCAAGAGGAATGTTTGGAACTCTACTCTTTTTCTATTGAAACATTTATCCAAAAGACATCAAATAACCGTTCAAGACAAACTTTTTATGAACTATCTTTAGTGCCTAAGATTCTTGACCAATGTATATTGGGCACTGTATATACCGGACATATTTTCTTGTCCTGGAGATTTCCACCCGGGATCACAGATTTCAGCCCAAAGCAGAGACCAACTCCGAATAGGATGTCAGGTCTTCTCAAGGCATCTTCACTCGGACCAAATGCATGCATAGGCTTCTTTGGTGGCTTTTTGTATGCAGTTAAATGACAAGCTTACCCACGCATCCCTCCTGTCCACCAACTCTTAAGTGAAGAATGCTTTATGCCACATATACAGTATTGGCTTTCAGGACATATGAGATCCTTATTGTCCCATGTACAAAATACAGGGCAATTCGTTTTTGTAGGCGCTAATAAACATTCAACACATCGCCGTCTCTGATGACACGAGTGGGTAGATCTACTTTACAAAGAAAAATTTTGCTACTTTCTAGCAGCACCAACAATATGCTGCAATTTACTCGGTGGGTCTCACCTTTTATTGTAAAACTAGCACTAACCCTTATTGGAAAATAAACTTAAAGCCAAACATCTAGTTTACTATATTATTTGAACTTTACTACAACATTTATGCATGATTAATCAATCTGCTATACTTTTGCTGTGGGTGTTCCATCTATTGTATGGTCTGACCTATCCAACATCCTTTAGCCATTTTGTTTCTCAAAAATATTCTTTCCTTATTGTCATCTTCTTCCAGTTTTGTCTTTCGTTTACTCTGTTGATTGTCAGTGCCTAAATTCTTGTCACCAAGATTACATTTTAATTTCTCATGTTGTCCTGATACTTAACCTAGAACCTCCATTTTCCTTTCCCTTCAGTATTTATTCTGCTTTCTTTGAATCACTGCCAGTACTTCCACCTAACTGTCTTCCCACTTCAGTGACCTTTTCTTTAGTTCAATTTTTTTTTAAAACATTACACTTTGCTCTTCCTTTGATAGAGTTTTCCTTTGTTCATTGTTTCCTACATCAACCAGCACTCAATTACAAAGCAGATTTAATATAAATAAACTCTGATGTCCCATTGACACAAGTATTTGGGAAATTTACTATGACACTTGAAATCTGGCTCAGGTACATCCCATTCTTTTGATCTTTGCTGTGATGTTTTTTTTGGAGTCCACCTGTGTTGCATTCAGTTGAATGCACATGATTAGGAAAGGCGCACACCTGTCTGTAAAAGGACCCACAGGTGAGCAAAACCATGAGGTCAATGGAATTGCCTGTAGAGCTTAGAGACAGGATTGTGTCAAGACTCAGATCTGGGGAAAGCTACAAAAATGTCTGCAGAATTGAAGGTTCCCAAGAGCACAGTCCCCACCATAATTATGAAATGGACTCTTCGTAGAGCTGGCCACCCAGCTAAACTGAGCAATCATGGAATGAGAGTCCATAATAGGAGAGGCAGCCAAGAACCTGATGGTTACTCTGGATGAGCTCCAGAGAACCTGTGTAGAAATGGAAGAAACTTCTAGAAAGGTAACCATCATGGCAACACTCCACTAATATGAGCTTAGTGAAACAATGGCCAGACAGATGCCTCTCCTCATTAAAAGTGAGCTCATTTGTGGTTTGCAAAAAGGCAATTGAAGGACTCTGAGACTGTAAGAGACAAGATTATCTGGTCCGAAGAAATCAAAATTAGTGTCATGTCAGGAGGAAACAAGGCACTGTCTTTACAATACAATAACAATGGTGAAGAATGGTGGTGGTAGCATTGTGCAATGGGGATGTTTTTCAGTGACAGGGTCTGGAAGACTAGACAGGATTAAGGGAAAGCTGAATGGATCAAAGTACAGAGATATCCTTAATGGAAACCTGCTGCAGAGCACTGTGGACCTCAGACTGGAACAAAGGTTTACCTTCATAACAATGACCTTAAGCACAAAGCAAGGGCTTAGGGACTACTCTGTCAATGTCCTTGAGTGGCTCAATCAGAGCCCAGACTTGAACCAAATCTAACATCTCTGGAGAGACCCTTGAATAGCTAGCTGCCCACCGAGTCCATCATATCTGACAGAGCTTGAGAGGATCTGCAGAGAGGAATGGCAGAAAATTCCCAAATCCAGGTGCGTGAAGCTTTTCAGATCTAACCCAAGAAGAATCCAGGCTTTAATCTCCACCAGAGGTGCTTTAACTAAGTACTGAGTGAATGATCTGAATGCTTCTGTCAATGTGATCTGTTTTTTTTTTGTATTTTTAACATCTTTACAAAAAATCCTAAAGTCCTGTGTTTGCTTTGTTATTCCGGGGTAGTGAGTGTTGCTTGATGTGGCAAAAATGAATTTAATGGTTTCATCATAAGATTACGACAGAACAAAGGTAAAGAAAGTGAAGGGGTCTGAATGCTTTGTTATGCGCACTGTATGTTTGTCACTACTACATGCGTCAGTACACGTCTGTGTGGATCCACAGTTATTGCTTAATAAGGCCAGAGAAAGCTCTCATATTCACAAGCAACTTCACTAGTGTGTCAGAAGATCTTAACATGTAATGCTGCACGTAGACAAATACCCATTTTATTGATGCTTTGCAAGTTTTATTAAGACCAAAAGGAGACTTCATTAAGATCTTACAACTTTGTGTGTAAAAGATGCATTATAGGCAGCACCTACTCTAATGGGTTACTGAAACTTATTGCTTATTTTGCACAAGAACAAAACAATAACTCAGCCACATAGAAAATATGTAACACAAAAAAAATCTCTCGGTTAAAGGCTAATTCAGCCACAGGTGGAAACATCTACACCACTAAGACTATAAAGAGGAAAACACCAACAAATAAGAGGATCTGAGAAGCTTTTGGCCAACTCCTATGCCCACTTTTTGGACCAAAGAAAGTCCAAATATGAATGCTACAAAATTTCCATTAATGTGTTTAAATAAACGTACAGAGGAACAGAAAACCGATGGATAGGTTTTTATGTACCACTAGGGAAACCCATTTCCATGAATGTGGACATCGTTTGGGGAAGTATCTAGAACTTTATACGCAAGTATCACTCCTTGCTCTACTTTACCATTTTTGTAGGTGTCAGAAAAGCAAAAATTCAAATGATCTGCTAAATTACAAACTATTCAAGTAGCTCAATTGGTATAAAACCATAGAGCATGTACTATGTTTTTATCCAGTTTTTCCTTATAACCCGTGCAATATTTGATTAAAAAACAGATGGAGTTAATCTCATATTATCATTATTGTGCCAAACGTTTTCCTGTGGCAATACAATTATCCAAACATGGTCCAGGGTTCTGTCTCCAGTCTCTTATGTTTTCATCTCATGGTCATTCCCAAATTAAAATCAGTTCAGACTACACATTTTCTTTCTTTATGTTTATAGGTTAAATATTCCTCTTTACGGGCGGCATGGTGGCCCAGTGGGTAGTGCTGCTGCCTCACAGTTAGGAGACCTGGGTTCGCTTCCTGGGTTCTCCCTGCGTGGAGTTTGCATGTTCTCCCCGTGTCTGCGTGGGTTTCCTCCGGGTACTCTGGTTTCCTACCACAGTCCAAAGACATGCAGGTTAGGTGCATTGGCAATTCCAAATTGTCCCTAGTGTGTGCTTGGAGTGTGTGTGTGTGTGTGTATGTATGTATGTATGTGCCCCCTGCGGTGGGCTGACGCCCTGCCCGGGGTTTATTTCCTGCCTTGCACCCTCCAGCAGACCCCTGTGACCCTGTAGTTAGGATATAGTGGGTTGGATAATGGATGGATGGATGGATGTTCCTCTTCCTTTTAGATTAGACTATGGGGATTCTTTATACTGTAGCAGTGGTCCTTTAAAGTGTGGTGCATTAGCATGTGCCAGGTTGTCCATAGTCTGACCTAGTCATCTTTCTAGTGGAATTTTCGTGCTGATAACATCACATTACTGTCTTGTAGACAGTAACCTCTCTTACTACTTCATTACCTCTTCCCGCTCTGATTATGTACTCCAAGCCAGCCCATTGAGTAAGATTAATTTGCAACACAAAAAGACTGAGGATCAAAACAGAGTTTGACAGAGTTCTGTTCATGATGGCTTGTTTATCTTTCTTAGGGAATCTTCAATGGAGAAACAGTTACTTCAATTAATGAGGTGCTTTGTGATAAACAGTCCTGTTCTGGCTGGCCAATTCAGTGATTGAGTTTGTGTGCCAACTCTTCTTCTTTGCATTGCAGATTGTTAAACATATTTTTCATATGAGTACATACAGAAAAAAGTATATGATAATCATAATGCACAGAATTAATGATGTGTCTGTTGGCTGTAGGTGGTCTTCCATATCTTTGACTTTGACAAATTGGTCCTCGGTCCAAAATAGTTTGTGAACCACTGCTTTAAGGGGTCATTTTTGTCACCTGTACAGATTACACTGAAGCTCTTATCTGCATGAGCTAATCAACATGGAACATGTCGTCGATCTCCTGCACCATGATTTGTAACTGGACACCCCCTATCTCAAAACTTATGTCTTCCTTAACTGGAAAATCTTGTTTTTAACAAACACCATGAGGATCCACAATTGCACCTCTGGAGGTGCCGCTGAACTAAGGCATCAGCCAGTTTCAGACTGCACCTGTTTGGACCCTCTTATGCTATGAGGCTTGGGCTTGGGCTTGGCTCCACCCATAGCCATTCCATTTGAGTGGGTGGAGTCTCCAAAAGAGTATATATTATCTTTCTAACATAACAGAGGACCATTCTTGCTCTAGAGGGAAGTTAATGCATCTCTGAAGGCAAATGAATGGGTTCTCTTCAGGAGTAGCCTGCTTGACCACATCCTTCCCCTGGAGGTTAATTCTTCCATACAGTCATATGAAAAAGTTTGGGAACCCCTCTTAATTCTTTGGATTTTTGTTTATCATTGGCTGAGCTTTCAAAGTAGCAACTTCCTTTTAATATCTGACATGCCTTATGGAAACAGTAGTATTTCAGCAGTGACATTAAGTTTTCTGGATTAACAGAAAATATGCAATGTGCATCATAACAAAATTAGACGGGTGCATACATTTGGACACTCCAACAGAGATATGACATCAATACTTAGCTGAGCCTCCTTTTGCAAATATAACAGCCTCTAGATGCTGTCCTCCTATATCCTTTGAGTGTCTGGATTCTGGATGGAGGTATTGTTGACCATTCTTCATACAAAATCTCTCCAGTTCAGATCAATTTGATGGACAGCCTGCTTCAAATCATCCCATAGATTTTCGATGATATTCAAGTCAGGGGACTGTGACGGCCAGTCCAGAACCTTGTACTTCTCCCTGTGCATGAATGCCTTTGTAGATTTCGAACTGTGTTTTGGGTCATTGTCTTCTCGGAATATCCAACCCCTGCATAGCTTCAACTTTGTGACTGATGCTTGAACATTTTCCTGAAGAATTTGTTGATATTGAGTTGAATTCATCCCACCCTCGACTTTAACAAGGGCCTCAGTCCCTGAACTACCCACACAGCCCCACAGCATGATGGAACCTCCACCAAATTTGACAGTAGGTGGCAGGTGTTTTTCTTGGAATGCGGTGTTCTTCTTCCGCCATGCAAAGCGCTTTTTGTTATGACCAAATAACTCCATTTTTGTCTCATCAGTCCAAAGCCCTTTGTTCCAAAATGAATCTGGCTTGTCTAAATGAGCATTGGCATACAACAAGCAACTCTGTTTGTGGCGTGAGTGCAGAAAGGGCTTCTTTCTCATCACCCTGCCATACAGATGTTCTTTGCGCAAATTGCGCTGAATTGTAGAACGATATACAGATACACCATCTGCAGCAAGATGTTCTTGCAGGTCTTTGGAGGTGATCTGTGGGTTGTCTAACCATTCTCACATTCCTTTGCATATGCTGCTCCTGTATTTGTCTTGGCCTGCCAGACCTGCTGAGTTTAACAGCAACTGTGCCTGTGGCCTTCCATTTCCTGATTCCATTCCTTACAGTTGAAACTGACAGTTTAAACCTCTGAGAGAGCTTTTTGTAGCCTTCCCCTAAACCAGGAGACTGAACAATCTTTGTTTTCAGATCTTTGGAGAGTTGCTTTGAGGATCCCATGCTGTCACTCGTCAGAGGAGAGTCAAAGGGAAGCACAACTTGCAATTGACCACCTTAAATACCTTTATATCTCATGATTGGACACACCTGCCTATGAAGTTCAAGGCTTAACGAGCTCATCCAACCAAGTAATCAGCATTGAGCAGTGACAGGCATTCAAATCAGCAAAATAGCAAGGGGACCCACATTTGTGCACAGCCAGTTTTTCACATTTGATTTAATTTCATACAACTAAATACTGCGTCACTAAAAATCTTTGTTCGGAAAACACCGCAGCAGTACTCAGATGTTCCTAAAAAATGAAAGACATACCACTGTTATCTTTATTGTTGAAAGGAGAGTCCGTTATTATGCAGGCTGAGAGGGGTTCACAAACTTTTTCATATGACTGTATATGGCCCAGACCAGCAACAGTTAACATAAACGTGCATCTTATACTTTAAAACAATGTACCGATTGTGACCAGTAAGTGGTGCTCTTGAAGCAACCCTAAAACAGGTTAAAATCAAGCACATTTTTTTTTTATTAAACACACAAAGAACAAAGTTTGCATTAGAAAAGGGGAGCACAACCTCTTGACACTCTTGGCCTATTTCATGAATCTTTCAGCTCTTGCCAACTTGTAGTCTGGTGCATTGCTGAGCAGGCAGACTCAGAGAGGTTTTTGGCTGTTTTTCTATGGAAAGGCTTTTGTCAGTTGCTTTTTGTTTATTTCCATTTAATGTGTTTTGGGTCACTCATAACTTTGTTGTTTTATGCATGGTTATTTTATTAATTCTGCGGTTAAGCATTCCTTGTTTCTTATATATTGACCTTAAGGGGCACTGTAGCTGGGTCCTTTGCTACCTCAAAATCTTTGGTGAGGTATTGACTATGATTTACATTGATCTTAGCTCTCTTTTGGATTTGGCTTTGAACTATGCGGTCTCTAACCCCTTATAGACCCCACCCTGCCATTTGCAGCAATGTTTGGTTTTCCTAATGTAATTGGAGCAAATGATTACACTCGTATGACAATTGCACTTCTCAAAACGTTTATATCCCAACCCACTGCTGTTACCTCAGGTGTGCCCCAGGCCTTTGTTCCTGTGGCCCTCCTCTTTATTATTTACCTCCTTCCCCGCGGCAAAATCTTTCTTAAATATAACATTAATTTTCACTGTTAGACTGATGACACCCAGGTCTGTCTCACTAGCAAACCAATTTCTTCCTTCCCATCCTCCTCGCTTATTGACTGCATGGCAGAAATTAAATCCTGGTTCTCCTCAAATTTTCTTAAATTAAACCGTGACAAAACTGAAGTTCTCCTCATTGGTACAAAATCAACATTATCCAAAACTGATCATTTTTTATTTGTTATTGATAATTCCTTTGTCTCCCCTTCACAGGTCAAGAGCCTGGGTGTCATCCTTGACAGTACTTTCTTTTCAGTCCCACATCAATAACATCTCCCGGACTGCATATTTCCACCTGCGTCGTGTTAATCGTATTCGCCCCACACCACTGCTATCCTTGTTCACAGCCTTGTCACTTCTTGCCTGGATTATTGCAATTCCCTCTTCTTTGGTCTTTCTCGCAAATCTCTCTATAAGCTTCAACTGGTCCAGAATTCAGCTGCTCGCCTCATTACTAGAACGCCCTCTATTCATCATATCACTCCTGTCTGGCAGCAGCTTCACTGGCTTCTGGTTAAGTTCCCCATTGACTTCAAGGCTCTCCACAACCTTGCCCCTCCATACCTGTCCGACCACTTCCATGTTGCCATTCCCTCCCGAACCCTTAGATCCTCTTCCTCCATTCATTTGGCTGTCCCCTTCACCCATCTTACCACCACCAGCTCTGGAACTCACTACCATCTGAGCTTAGAAATATTGAATCATTTTCACTCTTCAAATCTAAACTTAAAACTCATTTGTTTAAGACTGCTTTTTCTCTTTGACTATAATTGCTCGGTCTACTTTGAATTTTTTTACATTTCTTTGTATTTTTAGTTTTGTTTATAATGTGATTCTTATCTATTGTTTGGTGTCCTTGAGTGTTTAGAAAGGTGCCTATGAATAAATTGAAATGTATTATTATTATTATTATTTATTAATAAGGGCACCAATCAAGAATGAAGCTTCTTTTGTTAACCGTAAGCAGTGACTTTCCATTAACACATAAGTCATCAGCAGGGCAGGCGCCACCAGTTTGCCTGGGATGCAGATCATAAGGGGGGGAAACCCAGCCGGACAGGTTAGCTACCAAACAGTCGGTTGGCGCACTAATAAGCTTGACCTAAGGTGCAAAATAACTTGGTACCGGCACTGGTGATCAGTGCTGCCAAGATGAGACTGACAAACTTTATGGCTCGGTGGACTGGGTCAACCCAGGATTCATTTATTTTAAGGCAAAGCAGCCTTGGCAAACAGCTCTCTGATGGTATTGTATGTGATGGCTGGCTTGTTGGTTAGGTGACTGGTGACCCTTCATTTTTTCATATGGTGCTATAGTGTTCATTGCAACAGCAATCATGTAATTACATGTGCTAGGTGATAGCGTCTGCCCACTCAGACGCTGACGCCTTATGCTTTTTAGCAGTTTATAGCCAGTAGATTTTACCAAGCAGCAGATTGTTGCAAAGCTCAGACTTAGCATTTAAATGCCTACTGTTGTGTTTTATAAGATGATGGCGATGTTAAAGGATGCCTGAGATCTGATGCCAGTCGAGACAGCCAAGGCACCAGCATCCCATTGCTTGTGACATGAAAGGGTAGGTGAACTTGCATGTTTCTCTAGTCATTAGCAGAAGAGGGACAGACATGATTAGTGAAGTAAGATCATGATAGAGGTCTGCACACATAGAGAAAAATGCTGGGTTAGTCCCACCACTGTGTAGCGGGGCTACATAGTTATAGTGTTATCAAATGTTAGTACTGCGTGCATCTTGTTTCCATCGTCCCGTTTGCTTTATACTGTATGTGTGTGTTGGTGAATGCTGTCCCCGTAAAGGGGGACGGATAATGGAAGGAGACCACAGCCCCAAACCTGGAAAACACCTGTTCACTATCAATTACATCCATCACAGGACTATTTAAGCAATCAGGAGGGAATAGCCAGGAAAAAAAGGAGAGGAGAAAGGAGACCATTTTTTCACAACCACAGATCAGCTTACCTGTTGTTTTTTCACATCATGCCTTTACAATAGTTTATTTTTCATTTCTCTGGACTGTCTTCCATCCCTCATCTGCAGAGACCCCGGGGTTGGATCGTCATCCACCATGCGCCGAGGAATCACGGTGAGGTTGCTCCAATTGACGGGAAAATCAAACGACTCACTTTTCTGTAGTTCAGTCATCCGTATTCAGGACAGTTTTTACAACCGGACTCTAATTCACAATCAGACATTCCGTATATCATTCATTGTTGTTATTCGTTGTTTGTTATATGTTACAGGGGCAAGGGAGGGTTTGTTGTATTTATATATGGTGGTGTCTCGTTGCTGTGGTGGAGGGATATTTATATTTATATATGTATATATTTCTATTTTGCATTTGTCTTATTTCATTTAATGCAATTAATCAGTTTAATTTTACATACCTGCTTTTCTGTTGTGCTTATATTTACACCGTTGATTGTGGTGAAAAGTTTAATTTGTTAGAGGTACGGCTTGATAGTTAGATTTAACCTCAGTAAATTATCCAGGCCACAGGTCTTGGAGGTGTAGCTGCCGGCTGGGTAAGGGGTCGGCTGTTACAAGTGTTTTCATGCCAAAAACTCCCAGGTCATATTAAATCCTTATCATTAATACCTTATGATTTGTGGTAGTTCATAATGCAAAACATGACTGACTAATGTAATCCACATTCTTAATCCATTATTACCTTGCAGACCTGCACGCCTGGCAACGTAAAATCCAAGAATGGAACAAATCCTGGTTATGATACCACACCATTATGTGTACAGTCACATTGGGGAATTAAAAGTCCTCAGTAAATTAATATACAATTCCTACTGGAGGACGTACAGGGGGGGAAAATGAAAATTGCACCCAAGTTGTGACCAATTTGAAATGAAGCTGTGGTCCATGCTGGTGTGAGTCAGAACTGCAAATCACTGTGCACAACATGCCACTCCCAAAGAGAATCCGGTCAAAATCAAAATTCTTCATAAAACTGGTTAACATGTCCCCAGCTTCCCACCCATTGCTGACCTACAAAGCGACCTTTCAACTTCCCCTTTATCTTCTTACATGGCTGGATTTTACACCGGCTCTGGCCTTCCTCCCTTTTTTTATTTGGTTTGCTTTTGTTACTCCACATTCCCCTCTTAGCTCATCATGTCTTTTACAATCTTCCGCTCTGACACTCACCCCGTTAAAGGTTTCTCTTTACTTTTATTTCTCAGTGTGGAGTCATGTCATCCTGCATTACAAAAGGAAAGAAATGGAAATGTCTAGACTGTACGGTAAAGGCTTTGACTGTGTTTGTTTTTAAAGAGAAAAAGCAACCTTTGTCCTTAGACAGTCGGCTACATTGAATCTCTCTCTTCCTCATGGCAGACCTAATAGTTGAAAATGAATGTGCAAGTGAGATTAGTTAGTTGTAGTTACTTTTCACGAATTGTTTCAATTCTCTTTTATCACTTCTGTGACTTTCCATTTAAATCTCAGTGACATTTTAATGCTATTTTTTCTGAGAAGTGCATGAGCAAAACTCGACCAAAAACACAAAACCCCCATAGCTGTCTGCCCTTTAAAAAAAAATAACAATAAAGGAAGTTATCTCAAGATTATGCTTTAGTCTTGTCTGAGGGAGAATTAAAGTGAAAGTGTCACTGGATTGAGTAGCAGACCATTGCATGTGATGTAGCAAGTGACAATCATTGGGGGCTTTGGAGGTCAGTCTGTGTTAAAAATGGTCTTTGTCTCTGTAAAGTTCACTGGAGCAAAATTCAGTCAGTCATCAAGCTTCAAGCATTTTCTGGTGCTAATCAGTGGGATACGTTTCACTTGGACTGAGTGTTCTCGTCATGTGTATAAAGCACACTTGTCCACAGAATCAATTTCTTCCATTCCAACCTCTCCACCACAGGTCACACATAACGAGTTGAGATCAGAAGTATCTGTAAGTGATCGATCAATCGATTGTAATCAATCTGTGGGAGCTAGAATTGTGGCTGGGTTGTAGAGGATCAAATCCTTAATTCTCTCAATGACATGCAAATCAATTTTTATAACTTTTATGGAATGTTTTTTCTGGATTTTTGGTTGATATTCTGTCTCTCTGTATTAGAATGAAACTACCATAAAAATTAGACTGTTTATGTCTTTGTAAGTGAGCAAAGATACAGATTTAGCAGGGGATCAAATTCTTATTTCCCCCACTCTATACATGTGACATGAATGTCCCTATAAATATTACCCTATATTGGGATGTTACTAATAGTCCTCTCATCTTCACTAAGTCCTAACATTAGGCAAGTCTAACCTCAGGTGTCAAACGGCACATAGCTGGGAAGCGGATTGGGAATGGTTAAACCTTTTAAGGTAATGGAGGCAAAAAAAAGGAAAACTGTTGAGCATTTTTGGAAAAGAGATGTTATGTTTTCATCCCAGGTGTTAAGTAATAATGGTGCCAGGATCTTGGGAAGATTCTACCCTTCTGGTGGTGTAGGAAGAGGGAGCGTCTCCTAAAATTCATAAACATTTCCACTGAATGTATCACAACATTCTCACACCCACTTCATCTCATTAAGGCTCCCAGGGAGCTGAGACTATCCTTACATCCCTGGGCACGAGGCAGGGGATCAGTCCATCACAGAACCCACTCACACACTTTGGAATTGCCAATCAACTTTTGGGCAGGTGGGAGGAATACCACATTATTCTGAGAAAACCTCACAAGAAACATGTGGATGCTCCACATGGATGACAACAGGGTGAAGGACATTAAGCCATTTTGCTGTATCTGGGAGATGACACAAAGCTGGGTAACTCACTTGTACATGAGGGTGTGGACAGACGGGTAGTCTGGCCAGGGTGGTTGGTAGTACCCTGATGGATGGGAATCTGGTGTAATGGTGTGAACAGTGAAGAGCTGCTGGCTGGCACAATATGTTTCCCCCAGTACACTGCCACACTGCACCTCCAATCTCGTTGGAGGGTTTGATTCATACAGGGCTTCATGTGAAATGTAGTTGGAGTAAGAAAAACCCTGTAAAGGACCTCTGGAGGCTCCTAAGAGAGAGGCGGCTAACTGCAGACTAACGTCTGTCTCATCATGCCCTCAGATGTTAGTCACGACGTAAACATTGTCATTGTTGATTTGTTCTTGTGAACATATTAAAGAGGGATCAATACGAGATTGAGTAAGGTAACCCTCCCACCACCCTAACCTGAACCACAATTACCTAACTGCATCCTTACATCGGGCATGGCGTAATGATATATTTTTTGAGAACATCATGCACGGTACTGGGTGTGTTGCAAGAGACTTTTGTAGGAATAACATGAGTAATATCACAGATTATAGACTGACATCTGAAGTACTGCAGACTGCAGTTACACCCTATTGTCTTAAGGGTGTTCAACCACCTGACCTGGATCTATGCTTATGATGTACCTAAAATGCCCTCAGTGCTGTGAATGTCAGGGCCTAAAAAGGCCTGAAAACTCAAAATAGACCTAGCCTTGAAACTCAGAATCAGGCCTGTGACCTGCACTACCAAAGAGGCCACAACTTGAAGACCACAACCTTAGAAATCCTTGGTATCCTTCCTGGTTGGGAAGTGATTTAATTGGGTGGATAGTGGCAGACTACCTGGTGGGAAAATACATTTCTTTAGTACGTTGAATGGTAGCACTGCTCCTCTAGCATTGCTCAAGGTTGGATTCTCACAGGCTGCATATAGAACTAGCACTATTTTTTAGAATACTCGCCAACCCCTGTGTTTGGTTAATCGGATATACAATTTTCAATTTTTTTTTTCTTTGGAATTGTTTCAATTTCATTATTTGCACTTTTACTTTAACGCTTCATTAAAAACAATATGTTTTGTACACACATTGTGACAACGCAATGTATAACTGCCCATGAGTGAGTATTGTTTCTGTTTCTCTAATAAATAATCTGACTTTTTGTAATGATTGTCCCTGTGATTTATTGATTGTCATAGCAAAAGCTATTCTCACGGTAAACTGTAAATATTTTAATACGAATGGCATATCACAATCTCCTTTGGTGTGTAATGTTATTCGCAGAATATGTACATTACCTTTCTTTTTTGCCTGTTAAAATTTGCATCGCTTCTCTGTGATCATCAATATACACCTGACCGAATTGTGTATTCTTTGAAATTTAACTTGTCGTTGCTTTAACTGTTCTGGGACCACAGATTCTGATAGCGTATGGTCCATTATTGTGTAAATCTGCGTTTTGTGCATTGAATGATGCGAATGCGAAAAGACTTTGTTGTCTACTCTTTGCCTTTTATTTCTGACCTCGATTTGTCCTGCTATTTTTTCAATTACACCTGGTTCTGATGATTAATCACCTTTTGTTTGCGGTAATGCAATCTTTTCTATCTTTTTCTTTGATATTGTAGCAACTGACATGATAAAGTGTCACAGAAGTTTTACTTGAGCAATCACTGACTTCCTAACCCCAAACACAACTTTCTAGCACCCTCTCCAACGCCCCCCCCCCCCCCTTAGTGCATCAATCAATACCTCGCTATCAGTCTTCCGTGCCGTACTCCGCCCTCCCTCAATTGGACCGAACAGTCACTTAAAACCAAAAAGCCCTCCACCTGGCTGGGACGCTACAATACTTTCGAATTTTACTGCTTTCATATTCTGTACCTTTGTCTGCATGTGTATCGCGCCGTCGTTTGTTTGAGCCTTTCGAATTCCACTGCTTTCATAATCTCTTATCTGCCTTTTTTTCTCTCCAACGCCTTTGGGTCTCTATTCTCCGTATTGTCCTTATATGCTTTATATGTGCTGACAGCACATGATCTGTGTGTACTACGTGCTTTTACACGACCGAGTATTTTTTGATGGGTGTGCTCTTATATGATTTGTAAGTAGGGCATGTTCTTGCAAGAATCTCATGTTCCATGTCCCCGCAAGACGACCCTGGGACAATCTCTTGGCACCAAGTCTCATGTTTACGGTCCCCGCGAGATACTCCGTGGCAAGTCTCTTTTGTCTCGCGGGTCTTTTAAATGTTTTCCAAGAACTTCCGAGAAGGTCACGTATCGTTGCCTTGCTTTTTCTTTCCAGGATTTTTTTTCATAATAGAGATTAAAGTTTGATAAACACAAATTTCAACATAAATCCACAGCAAACAACCAAAAAATGAAAACCAGCAGCAACTCCATAGAATACGGCACAAATTTTCAGAAAACAAAAGATCTAAAGCCCCAAAAAAGGTATGCAAATCCAAGTAAGTCAGTTGAAATACATGAGCAGATTTACTGTATCACCCTGAAAGTAAAATCAGTACCATCCAGAGTTGGTCCTCTGCAAAGATCCTAACACCAGGGTAAGGCTTTAAAAGAAGTCTGTCGTCGCCTGCTGGTTCACCTGGCGTGAAGAAGGAAAAGGACGAAGAAAAAGAATTATTGTACTGTGCAGAAAATGCTGTTTTTCTACAAAGTATTACATTAAGAGTCTGAATACTTCTATGAAGGGGAGATTGCAGGTTTTGACACTTGATGCATTTACAAACATTTCTGAAAATGTCTTTTACAAAAAAAAAAGTCAAATGTGTCCATTTAAAATTAAATCTGCCAGCGGAGAGGTATGCGAATAATTTCTGAATCTGCTTCAAGTGGATGTGTTCTGCCAGTCAGTTAATGACAAAAGTGTTGTGAGAGTTTCCATTTAATGCAGACAGACATTTCGAGGTCAGGTTTCTCTGCTCGCTCTGGAGAGAGAGGACGCCAGGAGAGTGGTGATGTATTGCATGTTGATTTGCATATGTAAGTTGAGATTTTTTCATTGGACTCTGCCCACGCTCCCATAGTGACCCCATGAACTTAAAAGTCTGTTGGTGTCAGTGCCGTGGGTGGTTGCCTAACTTGTTCTGGCGCAGAGACATTGGAAATGTTCTGCTGATTCTGCAATAGCACCACATCAATCTTCAGCAATTCCTTGAACGGCTTTAAATGGCCTTGCATGGTGCAACAGAGAAACTCATCTGTGGACATATCCGAGGGCTCATCTTCCTGCCCAAAACTAATCCTTTTAGCTTTGGAAGCTGCCCAGCAATTTCGTAATCAGGTTTCCCATCGAGGTTCTGCCATTCAATGTCCACTAAAGTTCACGTTCCTAAAATGATCCCACCTACATGCTTGAAGCCCCCGGGGTTCTAGATGTACACTTTTTTATGTCTCTTATCTGCCCCATGTTAGGGTTTCCCTGAAGTGACAAATAATGTCTGCTTGGGAAACTCACCCTGATGTTTTTAAACATTTCTAGTTAGGCCAAGGGTCCAGCATAGCATTCACATGTCCATGATGTAGATTGGCCAACAAATGGTTTAAAAATAAATCAATTACTTCAAAATGACTTCCCCAATGTCTTCTAAACCATGAGACAAATACATATTCATTGCAGGCCAAAAAGCGGAAGGCAGCTTTAAATAAGTCAATATTTAGCCAGGAGACGCTTACAGTATCGAGGCATTTTCAAACAGAAACTCATTTGCAGGGTCTAAATAAACACATCTGTTTGCACGCAACTTGGATGGGAAATTTAATTTTTTACCTTGAATAGGCATCTGGGGTCAGGTGATTTGTGACCTGCTGACCTGTACCACTGGGGTCAATGGAGGGAGTGAGAGAGGCTGCACACTGGACTCTGTGATGGGCCGGGTCAGCTCACCTGCTCCCTGATCTGTTCGGGATCCTCTTTAACCCGAACTGTCGATTGTCATGAACTGAGATGAGCTGGGCAAAGGAGGACACACATACAGCAAGGGGTGGGTGCAAAGATTCTTTTATTTAAAACCAATCCAAAAAAAAAAAAAAAAAACTGGGTTCAAAAGTGCAGCGAGAAGTGTCTTCAATAAATAAACGATCCCATGAAATGAAAAGGGTTAGAATGAAAACCTGTAGCCAGTGCGGCCCTCCAGGACCGGAGTTTGACACCCCTGCTATAGTTGGTTCAAATTGACTCTGTACAAGGACAGAGCAACCAATCCATCCAAACAATGAACAATAAAGAAATAAACAGAAAAACTAATAATATGTAAACAAATAAGTAAATAGTAAATTGAGCAAGTGATCATATAGTTGAATTAAATGAGCTGCATAAGTGGAATAATTAATTAAATTAATTAACCAATCATTTATTTAGTTAAGTGACTATGGATTAAATGGATTTTTTAAATGGATGAATCCATCAATCCAATAAAACACTCAATTAATAATAAACACATGAATGGATTGCAGCTGAGTGTGAAGCGGCTGGGATGGGAATCAGCACCTCCAAATCCGAGACCATGGTCCTCAGCCGGAAAAGGGTGGAGTGCCCTCTCAGGGTTGGTGGCGAGATCCTGCCTCAAGTGGATGAGTTCAAGTATCTCAGGGTCTTGTTCACGAGTGAGGGAAGAATGGAACGTGAGATCGACAGGCGGATCGGTGCGGCGTCTGCATTGATGCAGGCTCTGCATCAGTCTGTCGTGGTGAAAAAGGAGCTGAGCTGTAAGGCAAAGCTCTCAATTTACCAGTATATCTATGTTCCTACCCTCACCTATGGTCATGAGCTATGGGTAGTGACCAAAAGAACGAGATCGCGAATACAAGCGGCTGAAATGAGTTTCCTCCGCAGGGTGTCTGGGCTCTCCCTTAAAGATAGGGTGAGAAGCTCAGTCATCCGGAGGGGCTCAGAGTAGAGCTGCTGCTCCTCCGCATCGAGAGGAGTCAGATGAGGTGGCTCGGGCATCTGCTCAGGATGCCTCCTGGATGCCTCCCTGGTGAGGTGTTCCGGGTACATCCAACCAGGAGGAGGCCCCAGGGAAGACCCAGGACCCGCTGGAGGGACTATCTCTCCCGGCTGGCCTAGGAACGCCTCGGGATTCTCCTGGAAGAGCTAGAAGAAGTGGCCGGGGAGAGGGAAGCCTGGGTATCTCTGCTCAAGCTGCTGCCCCCGCGACCCGACCTTGGATAAACGGAAGAGGATGGATGGATGGATGAATGGATTGATCAAGTCACCTTATAGTTGAATTTATTATCGGAAGCCATTAAGAAGGCTAACAGAATGTCAGGTTATATAGCGCCTTGATGTGTGGAGTACAAGTCACAGGAAGTTCTGCTCAGGCTTTATAACACACTGGAGAAGCCTCATCTGGAGTCCTGTGTGCAGTTTTGGTCTACAAAAAAGGACGTAACAGCACTAGAGAAGGTCCAGAGAGTAGCAACCAGGCTGATTCCAGGGCTACAGGGGGTGAGTTATGAGAAATGATTAAAAGAGCTGAGCCTTTACAGTTCATTTAAGAGGAGGCCTGACTGAAGTGTTTAAAATGATGAAGGGAATTTGTCCAGCAGATTGAGACGGTGGCTTTAAAATGAGTTAATGGAGAACATGGGGACACAGTTCTAAACTTGTTAAGGGTAAATTTCACACAAACATTAAGATGTTTTTCTTTACACAGAGAACCACAGACTCGTGGAATAAGTGACTGAGTAGTGTGGAGGACTTTAGGGACCTTCAAAACTTGACTTGATGTCATTTTGGAGGAGTTAAGTGGACAGAACTGGTGAGCTTTGTTTTACTGATTGGCCTGTTCTCACCTGAATTGTTCTAATGTCTTATTCAATTCAGGGTGTTGGGGGCTGAACACTACCCAGCATACAAGGTTCATTTTTACTTGACACATCTTCAGGGTGTGAGTGAAACCAAAGAATCTGGATAAAGTCCAGAGGGGCTGAATTTCAGTCACTGAAGTAAGGTGGCAGCACTAGACACTCAACTGAGAGTTAAACACACAAAGACTTCACTGGTGTCTCCCACTTCTCTCACTTCCTCTCTGCCCACGGCTCGAGCACGGGGTAAGACGGCTATAAGTGGAAACTTAATAACTGCAGCTGTCCTCCCTCCCCAGCACAGAGGAAGGGAGTCGGCTCATATCGAAAATTTGAGGGGTTTTCACGTCAGAGCTAAAATATTTTGACGTCTATGTGTATTTAAGGCAATTAGCCTCCTTTGTGAAATAGAGAGGAGGAAAGAGGAGCAGACGGCAGTGCCAGTACTAATAACTTGTGGGTAGTTCATCATGTGTACTTGTTCTACAGTCTGATCAGATGAATTCTCCATTACGGCACACTTGGCATTCAGGGAGTGTCAGAAAGAGAATAACATTCCCAATGTCTACATGAGGGAGTGGCTGGGAAATATGGGCAATTGAGGAAGTGGTACATGTTACCTAACTTTCCAGTACTATGTTTGTATTTTATAAAACAGCTGCTAGAATCAAACTTAACTCGAGAAAAACATCTCCCCTTAACTGGCTCGACTGCATGTTTCTTGTCCATTAGTGCCCAAAAGCTGATGACTGCATTAAAAGATGTTAATCACAACAATTTTTTAAATTTACAATTGCAAGTTGTGGAAAACTCATCACCCACTCTGCGCTGCCTTTTTTTTTTTCCTTTGGCTGATTGGCAGATTTTGTTTTACACCCCAGCAGTGGACGCGGTAATATAGTGCAGCTGACTGAGTCCACTTCAGGGCCAAGCTGCTCCAACGTCCTACCAGTGCACTTTTAATGGAGTTTGAACTTTGAGTGACTTGCCATTAGTTTGAATGGCAGCAGACTGTACTTAATTACATTTTGGACAACCCGGGTGAGTAGGATGGGCGAGCTTGTTGGGCTGAATGACGTGTTCTCATCACAACTGTTCTTATGTTCTAATGCATTCTGGGGGGGTCTGAAACAATAACTCCTGAAGATAGTCTGATATATATATATAATATTATAATATAATAGGCACTGTATAATAGATAGGTAGATAGATGGATAGATATGAAGGACACTAATGATAGGTATATACAGTATATGAAAGACACTATATAATAATTAGATAATGTGAATAGTAGGGGGTGCCACCATGCTGCCAAACCCCAGCCACACATGACCCATCACAACTCCAGGTGCAAATGTAAGGAATTTTAATTTAGACAGCTCATTGCAATTAAAGTTACTGCCAGTATACAGCCTTTTAAGTTCTCTCTCCTCCTCACTGCCTTCTGACTCTTAACCCTTAAACCGCCAGAACCGGCTATAGTCACTTCCCAGAGCAATTTGCCAGCACTCCGGAGCTGATCAGTCAGTGCCGTATATTCATAACCACTGGCAGCCCCGACAGAACTGCAGCATCATTGTCCCTGGGATTCAGTCGCTGCACTAGACTAGCCTGGTAAGCTTGAGCGTTGGCCTCTGTGTGCTCGCGTGCAGCCAGTTGAAGCGTAGTTGGCTCAGTGATTTACTGAATTTCATCAATGGTGTCAGTTGCACCTTGTACATATAATATAGATTGTTCCAGTGTAGTTTTTTTAATAGTTTTTACAGTTCATTGGCAGTGTGTAAAATGATCAGTGTTGCAGTAATTGTGATACTCTTTGCATAAAAAAAATGTGTTCCATTAAAATTTCACTTTTTTTTTTGCAAATTGTGACGTTTACTTAAAAAGTGCAGCAAAAAAGTATTTGGCTTCCAGGGGTGTATTAACCTCCCAAGTATGTGGCAGTTTAAGGGTTAACTCATCCAAATGAGGCCGCTGGCTTTCTTTTAAGCCTGACCTGGGAATTGCTTCCAGTCCCTTGTCCTAGTCATACAGCGCACTACCAGGTCGTGTGAAAATCAGGGCAGTCCTCCCCTGACAGCGCCCTCTGGCAGACCCCAACAGGGTTGTTTCCAGCCTCCATTTCCCGTGCAACCTTGAGGGTGTCCTAATTGGGTTTAGCCCTGTGGAACACTGCCTGCTGTGTGAAGGAATGACTTGCTCCTGGTGAGTCCATCTTCCTGGGCCTTCCATTATGGCCTTCTGGCTGGGTATGAAACCTTCCTTTATCCCGGCCAGGATATCTGTCCTTCCTTGGATGGATGGAAATGAAAGGCACTATGAGAGAGAGAGAGAGACAGACAGATACACAGGTGGACAGATAGATGGTTAAGGTAATATACTGTATAATAGATAGGAAAGGAACTGTATAATAGATGGAGGTGAAAGGTACTATATAACATAGATACAGAGATAAACAGATAAGGCAGTGTGTCACAGATTGATAGGAAAGACACTATGTAATAGAGAGATCAAAGTCAAAACTCTCATTCCTAGAAGTATTCAGAGCCTCGTTCTGGACTTTAAAGAAGCCCCCCTTGGCATTAGACCCAGCTTTGAGTCTTCTTAGGTAATTCTCTTTCTGAATGCACTGTAGACAGGCACTGTATTGTATTGGATCATATTTACAGGTCCATTATTGTCTCGTGTTCAGAATTTACAGTGAACTCTTACTTGTATGTGCTAATCAACACGGCGCCAACTTTTTGAATGCTATGATTAGCATGTAGCCCTACCTCACCTTGAGACCTCCATCTTCTTTACCTGAAGACATTTGTCATACGCTAGCAGCATTAACAACAAGCAGACCAAAGCTAATCGATCCAGTTCTTGATTTTTACAGAGCCAAAGCCTATCCTGGAAGAACTGGAGCAGAAGCATGGACTGCGTGCCAGGCCATGACCGGGCACACTCACTCACTCGTTAGTCTGCTCACCAAGACTCCTTCATAATGGGACCAGTGAGGTATTTCCCACTCCATTTTCACATTCATCTAATCCAGGGGTTGGCAGTGTCGGTCCTGGAGAGTCACAGTGGCTACAGGTTTTTATTCCAACCCAACTGCTTAAACACACGGAGCTCTGATCTGTCTCTCAAAAACATCAAACATCACTCCTTAAGAATCTATAGATGATAATGTCTGTTGAACAAACAGGTATCGCTAGCTAAGCGGAGGCAAGATGCACTCCAACAAGTGGCGAGAGGTAGACCAACTCAATCAGAGGCTGGCGAGTGAATGAGGAAGGCCCTGCCCCCCCTGCTCTTGGCTCACAGCCACTCTCTTGGATTTGCATAAATAAATTGGTACTGCAAGCGAACTCTGGTACTTAGAGCAATGAGAGAAGTCGCAAAATCAACTGGAAAGCTCAAGCAAATTATAGAAAACAACCCAATCTAAATCCGTTAAGTGATTGTCTTGTGAAAAGCGGACACACATACAGACAGAATGTGTTTGGACCACAAAATTTTTAAAATCGTTTCTTAGCAAGCACCTATCGGCCAAGCACGTTTATGGCCAGCCTGCTGTCATAAAACTTTCGAGCTGCTGCGTGCTTTGTGGGCCGCATGACATCACGAAACTCCAGATGTCAATTTCTTTGATCTCGGGTGGCTTACCTCCAGGGGATTCCCATGTCGACCTGCAGCTATTAATTGCTCCTAAGCCGTGCTGTCAACAGAGATTTGCTGGCCTAATGTACTGCCGTCACTTCATATGTGAACTGGAGGTCTGAAAACCTCATTGCCTGGCGTCAACCCATAATTTGCTAAGATGACTGATTCTTCTTTCTGAACTCCTTTCCAGCGTTCATCTGACAGGGATGTGTGCTTGTCATTAATCATACAGGCCATTAATCATACAGAATAAAGTTGCTGCTTTAAGCACCACCTTGGCCACAGTGTGTTGGCATTGACAGTATGGTCTGCTGTTCAAGAAACACTTCTTAACGAGTAAGTTCACTTAGACAGTGCTGCCCCCTGGTGTCGAAGACTTCTTAAGCAGTACGTTTACTTTGTCTGACAGTGCTACCCCATAGTGGCTGAGACATCTGAGCATTAAAGAAAGGCTTCTTAACTCTTTGAGGGCTGACTATTTTTTTTCCAAAAAACACAGTTTTCTGAAAAGCACACAGATCAATGATTTCACACTTAAGTCAACATAAAACATCTATTGCTATGTGCTGGTGGGTGCTGTTGGCGCATGTTCAGGATCTCTGGTGGGCAGTGGCTGCATTGGGGGCACCTCAGTGGTCAGCAGGAATGCACGGTGGTCCAGCTGCCTGGCTGTCTTCGCACAGCAGGTGGGTGGCGGTGATGGTCACAGTGTGACACAATTTGGTTTGTACCTCATCATAAGTGGTGGTCCTCCCAGGCAAACACTGCTGTAGGCGCATCAGCTACATGGAAGTGTTCAACACCACGATCACCTGGGGACCGATCAGATGATGCTGATACCTCACTTTCGTTTTTGATCTCCAGATCACTTGCATCAAACTCAGAGTCTGACAAGTCAGAGTCCGATTCAGCGAAATTACATAAAACGTTCATGGAGTATTTTGCTTTGCACGTTTGCTTTGGTCCCTCGCCAGATGTCCGTGCCATTTTAGAGGTTGTTTGTCTCTTTGCTACTCATGCACGTGTAGGGAATCGAGGTTAAATCAACAAAGGTATGTAACTTTCCTTCTAGCAAAGAGAGTCGAACTAAAACATAAGGACAAGTTTTGTTGCAGTTTACAGCCGATTACCCTCCTCTACTCCTGAATTTTGACAAAAGTCGACATCAGCCCTGAAAGAGTCAAGGAAAAAATTCATATTGTATGATAGCATTGCCCCCTAGTGGCATGTGCATTTTAAACATGCAGGCCAAAGTCATTGCTTTATGGGAAAGGCGCTATATAGATGTATTATTATTATTATTCCTCGTTATAGTAGTTCTCAATAAAGAGAGGCATCATAAGGAGCATGTTCACGTTCTGTGTCAGTGCTGCCCCCCTAGTGACTAAGACATATGAGCATTCAAGAAAGGCTCATTTTGTCCGATAGTGTTGCAATATTAAAGAAAAGCTTAAAATTAACCGGCACATGTTATTTTATATAGTGCCTTTGTTAGTGAATGCAATTATAAGGCGCCTTATTATTTGTAATTAAATAAAAATAGCAAAAAAAATATATGGCATCTTTGTTTAAGAAAGTCATCATCATAAGTACAGATCCACATTATATGATTAACATATATTTTTCTATTATTGTAGAAGAGGCAAATTCAATAATTTGCTTGATGTCACACGATGAATCAGAGGTAGGACTGAATTGGCTAATGTGGTGTTTTATATGGTGCCTTTCTGTTGTGATCACGGTCCTAAGGAATTTTAGATGCACAGATGCATAGTGTGGTGGTTAGCTCGTGCTTTTCAATTAATGCACTGGAAAGGGCGACAGTTTGTTCAATATCACACAGTGAGTTGGCGATGGGACTAACTTGAGTGTCTTTGTATGAGTACGGTATCTTCTTCTTCTTTCGGCTGCTCCTGTTAGGGGTTTCCACAGCGGATCATCTTGTTCCTTAGTCTTTGTATAATTATCACCATGAGTTTTTAATTGGAGCTCAGGCAGATTAAATGATTTGCACAGGGTCGCACAGAGCTAAGACGATTAGCCCAGTTTATATAATGCCTTTCTTTAATGAATACAATTCAAATGCTGTGTTCCACTTCAACTTGGAAGTTGAAATTTCCTTGGTAGACTTTTCAAATGGAACACCCCGACGAGTTGAATTTCCTACTTGGAAACTCGGGTCTGATTTTTGGATTTCAGGTTATGACGTCAATCCAGAATGGCAGTGTACACCATGAACTTTAGTGAGAGCTGTAGTATGACACACTTTATTAACACTTGTGCCTTTTTGTGTCTCATTAAATCAGATTATAAACACCGTGTAAGAGCAATTTGCTAGTGTGAAAGAAATAGCCGGACATGCAACGAAGGTTTGGGGCAGCCGTCCATATAGTTTCCCTGGCTGCAAAAGGCTTACATTTGTGTATAGGTCAGAGTCCAAAACTGTTTAAGTATGGTGGATGAGGGTTTTTTTTATAGCTGGTTCACAGGAAGTGACGTCCTCGGGGCTGGGATAGGAGGGATTTCTCGTGGTTGGTCTGCGGAGAGAAAAGAGAGAGGCTTAGTGCTCCTCACTGCCCCCTGGCCTTGCATTGAATTGGCGTTTCCTGGTCCCTTTGGTTGACTCCCAAGCGCACGTGTGTGACACTAGTTATTTAAGTTATATTAAATGTGTGCCTATAAATTAGTGCATAGCATATAGGAGGTTCTTATAACCCCCACAAACTGAATTCAATTGCTATACTCTTACTGTTTATTGTCTACTGACCACACATTAGTGACCCGCGCTGCAGTAGGTAAGACATGGAGGGCACACGATTTCAAACCGCACCTTAATGTGCTCAGTTGTATGTGCAGAGCCGTACATTTAGAACATACCGAATGCGAAGTAAAGCACAGAGAAATAATTCATCCTTAAGTATAGAAACAATTGAAGTGTAAGAAGAAAAAACATTTTTCCTTTTTTTGCCTTTTATTCTATGTGTGTAACAACTCTTCACTAAACCCTTTTAAAACAAACCTTTTTGGACAGAGAGATTTCTTTTGGCACATGTCTGACCCGTGCTTGATCCTGCCTTACTTACCAGCAGCTACACATCGTACTGACCTGCCTGAATCTGAGGACATGTTGCTTTGGTGTTTGGATGCACAAAGTACCATGCAAAAAAGCAAGCACAATAAAGGTTTTTGAGCTCCAGCTTCTGACTTCTGAGGTACGTGGAATGCAGCATACGGACTGATCTATAGCACAACTGCTTACGTGGATCTTGTTCCAGTTGGAGTATATGCAGGCTAAGTAAGTCGCTTTGCATCCCATAGTGAGGCAGCAGTGGGATTGAATTTGCATTCTTTAGGCACCTTATAAGTGTAGGTCTATAGCAAATGTCTTTAAATACAGTGACTTTTTACAAGTAGAGCACTTGCTTAAGAGTCACATGAGCAAGGGTGGACATTGAACTACAGCCAGCATTCTTTTAAACATCCAATCAAATAAAAAAATAATAATCCAGCTTTTAGTAAAGAGATGTTTTGGTCAGGAAAGTTTCCGGAAGTCACAGCTTCTGAAAAATAATACAATGCTGCCCCCTTATGGTGAAGTCATCACTTAGAGTAGGGATGCTGCTAATTAACTTCTTCTGCATTAATTTTATTTGATTTGCTCTTGAAGACTCAGACCCCTTAATTATTTCTTTTTCCTTAATTAGCAGCTAAACAATAATGAGATACAAAATTAACTAAAACATGAGCAGCAAACTGTAGGCCTCATACAATATCTGAAAATAAAAAGGGTGAAGGTCTCAGGAATGCTGATCTGCTCAGGTCCCCAAAACAGCTGAACAGAGCTTTTAGAAAAGAGAAAATCAAACATTTCACAATGGGAGCAGCAACAAGCCATGGAATTAAAGGATGGGTTTAATTAACAACAAGACTCGCTGCCTCATTGAGCAGCTGATTGGAGTGAGATTGGTTGGAGTTTGAAGCCCTGACTTAGTTGGTCTTCTGTTGGCTCACTCACTTCACATTTCATTTCTGTTTTAAGAAAGAAATGAAGCAATTCAGAGGAACGATGAAGACATTTAGGGGGACAAATCTTAAACAACGGGTCAATTAAAATGAAGTCAAAAGAAGATAATTAGCAGCAAAAACAGATCATTAATGAAGAAAACGGTTAGAATGAAACCTGCATCCACTGCGGCCCTCCAGGACTGGAGTTTGAGATCCCTGACTTAGATTGATACAAAGTCATTTAATCCAATCAAACTGTTAATTAAAAAAAATTGAGATCACATTACAATTATTGAAGTTAGTTTTTGTAAAGTACTCATGACACTCTTTGATCTCTCAGCTAGTAGTGTGTGTGCTTGCAAGTCTCATTTTGCCAAATCCTTGTAGGAAGCAGCAGTTTCCTCAGATGTCACCAGGCCTTTAAGGCCGCTGTGTTCACGTTTGTTGTTGCTTTGCAGATGACATTGATGAACTGGCGGTTTATTATTTGTTCCTTTGGCTCAACACACATTCAAAATAGCTGAGTATCATAAAAGACTCCTAGAAAGAGAAGACACAGCTGAAAGACCGTCAGGTAGCCTTCTTGTCTTGAATAAGGGCGGCAAAGGACCTGCCTGTGCAAAGACTGTAGTGACTGGCTGCGTTTCACATTTTGGGAGGAATGAGTGAATGAATGAATAGATGGACAGATGCAGCTTAGAGGCTGCTGCCTTAATTCTCCTCAAAAGCACATCCAGTGTATGAAGTGTGGTGTCACATACAAAGGCATGACAGTCGATCCTCCTAGGGTGGTGGCTTTGTGACATTAGCCTAAAAATGTGCCACTGCTGTGTAAAGAAACGAGAGAACTGTAAGGTGTAATTACAGACAAAAGAAGACCACCAGTTAGGCACCCACTCAGCCTGAGCTAATGAAAGTTGAGCGACCGTCCCCTAGTGGCATATCATCATTGTTGTTTTAACGGTCACAGGTTACTAAGGCCATTACTGTCTCATGGACAGAGCCCAGTGCTAACCAACATGCTGCACATCACCACTCTTCAATGGCATGATTAACATGACCTCAAAACTTACCTGAAAAATCTCCGGTGCATAATAATTGTCATAAATACAGGCAGCACAACTTCTGAAGAGGAGAAGATGAGCTATTACAGTAGTAACGAGGAAGGCTGGGCAAGGTCACCTGATTAAGTGGCAGCCAGCTGGGTGAGGCCAGCTGTCTGAGTGACAGTCTGTTGGGCTGCAGCTGGCTGGGTGGAGCAGCATGTTTGAGTAACACCTCTTTGGGCCGGACTTGAAGCTTGTGTGGCAGCTGGCTGGGGCGGGGCCAGGTGGCTTTATTGGATTCTTGTTGTCCCTTGTACAGAGTACAGTAAAATTCTTAATTGCACATGCTAATCAACATGCAACGTATCATTACTCTCCGGTGCCATTATTTTGGACACATTAGTCATAATCCAATAATATAACAAAAAACAGACAAATATCTCCGAGTGTATTGCCAAGTGTACACAGTACCCTGAAATTCTTACTTTCATGCCTTCCACAGATAAGTGCCGTAGTAGGACAACAACAACAGAAGACATGGTCACCAACTTCTGGTCCCAGCTCCTGACCAAAATAGCAAGGGAGGCATCTGAAGTGCTGGAGGGGGTGTGGAGTGATAAACCACCAAAAATCCAACAAGCAACAGTGTAACTGACGGCGTGCGTGCAGGGGGGGCTCAGTGGATAAGAGGATCATTCACGCTCAGTTTCCTGTTAAGGTAAGTGTAAGTTATTATTAACATGTTTTGTTGAGCTTTACATGTGTACATAAAGTGAAGTACACAGTCAGATGGCAAAACTATTATTCAGACGTACTGCAGCGTTATCGAGCAAAACGCTAAGGAGAAGAGTTCAAGTCCAAGAACATGTGAAGGATTCTGAAAATCATACCAAACATCTGCCAGCAGATGGCACAATGACCTAGCCAGATGGGAAATGAAAGCAGAACACCCAGCTCTGTGCCAGCTGGAGGGGCAAAGACACCGAGATTGAGGAAGAAAGGTACCACAGGTGCAGGATTCAGATGGGTATAAGAAGGGGACATCACACTTGTGCAAAATTAGTGAAGTTGTCAAGAGATTATGGAGAAAAATTAGGAGTGGAGTAAAAACACCTAGTCATCATGTGTCATATTCAAAAAATTTGATAGTACATTTTTAGCAATAGAAAATCATATTGCAAAATTTTCAGTAACTGGCATGTATAACATGTTGTTCTCTCTGGTGCCATAATGGGTGAATAGAAACCTGACCTCGAAACTTCCATCTTTCACACCCAAAAATGTCTCGGCATACATTTGTCATTGGCACTGTATTGTCTGTTATACTGGTTATGACCTTTAGCCTTTTTGTGGATTTATCCAGATCTCTTAATATATTTCTCATACATGCAAGCAATATGAATAACTGGTGAATTACTAAGTAGGAGGAGAGGAACTGCTAGTAAAGCAGAAGGCTGTGGGCCAAGATGTTTGAATGGCAGCCAGCTGGGTGGGGTTAGATAGGTTTATAAGGACCTTATTACCCCTTATACAATGTGCAGTGAAATTATAACTGGCAAATTTATCTATTATATAGTCTTATCTATCTATCCATCTATCCCCATGTAGTCCACCAGTGTCAATATCCCTCCCTGCTCAGCATTGCATACAACACCACACTCCCCTTTGATGGTAAGAACTTTGAAGGAGAGAACAAATTCCTTGTTTCTTCACCCATTTATTATTTTTAGGAGATACAAAATGTGTTCTAGCATACAAACTCCAGATTACGTTTTTTGGTTCAGGAGTCATTAGAGGCAAATGGCCTTGCAGAGAAGATGTGCCCACATGTCCTAGCACTCGGGCTGTTTAGAAAGTCTGATTCCCACTAAATATGTCAAATATTAATGTGTTTTTTTAACCACACACTGAGCTCAGCCTTAATAGACTAATGTCCGCATTATACAAAAGATAATATCACAACCCGGCTAATGGATCTGATCAAAAGCTTTAAATATAAATAACACCCTGGACTAATGGATTTGGCTTATTTTGTGAGCTGTGCTCTCAGATCAAATTAAAGATAGCAGAATGAAGTGGTAATTATGATGCACTGTCAAAAGAGATATCAGCCCTTCTGTGTCATGAATCCACCTGAGGCTTTTCATTACTTTTTTAAAAAAAAAATTTAAATGAGATTTATAGTTATTTTAATATTTTTGTTACAGCATTGACATTAACTCAATAACATTTTGTATTCTGTGTTTGAATTGTGGTAGCCCTTTAAAGTTAATTGTGCCCCAGACATGTTGTTTTTGGTTGCTATGCCTAATCGTGGTCTTCAGAATTCTCAGTGGCATTGATAAAGCAGATGAAGTGGAATCATTTCACTTAAGGGTGAATCCCAATCATTATTTGAGTTTAATACCGTAAAATGGATCATTACATGTCATTCGAGTGTTATGACCTAAGAGTCCAAAAGCACATAGGTCTCAAAGGCACTGCCAAAAATACCCACTAGAGTGGGACATCCAGTCAAAACCCCTGCTAGACACAAAAAGGACCATGTAGAATCTTTCTAAAATAAAAAAGTCTATTTCCACGGTGGCAGAAAAGAAAGCTCTGTGAAACACAACAGGCAAAGTAAAATTTCCGGTAACACGAAGGCAATCCATAGCTAACAAGTCCAATACAGATTCCAATAGCAATGTTGAAAAAAAAAATTCCAAAAAGTTCAAAAAAGGCACAACACACAAACTCCTGAGTGAATTCACAATGAACCACCAGGAACTGTGGGAGACCCTCCTGATTTATTCTGCTATTGTACAGGCACCTGTTGCTAAGGACATGCCCATGGAAGTCACATCAGGTGGCATCATCGACCAGACACTATATAAGCCAGGGCTGTGTGGTCCTCAGTTTGCAGATAACCCTCTTTTATGGGTGTTCCTTCTGGTTTGATGAATGCTTGGTTAGATTTTTTAGAGCTTTGATATTTATTTGTGGCTTTGATACACAATCATTTGATTCTTGGCATTTGCCGCTGCTTGTCTGAAGATAAACAGTTCATCTCCTGGTCCTGGTGGCCTTTCACCTTATGTCTGTGGTAGAACACGGGGAACAGGTGTCTTCTTCTGGATGTGCTAAGTAGTCCCTTCGCCAGCCATATTGGCCATCAGAGCAATTCTACCAAGTTTAGCTGATCCTATTCACCCAATTCCTCCTAAATGACACCAAGCCAAGTTTTGAAGGTCCCCAAATCTGACTGTCCACCATACTACTGTGGTCAAACACTGGTATTTGGTCTTATTTTGTGTAATGCAGGTGCACCTTGAATAAGATAACACAGGTGGAGATAATGTATATGGGTGTCATATTTCATGGGGGTCCACTATAGTAGATAGAAGAAAATCCCCTAAATGGCAGCAGATCACTTACATAGAAAGATTTAGCTGCAAGGGGACTGAAGTTGATGCCCCAGTGGGTGGGCCTACAGAGAAGGGGCTGCACAAGCGGATTTGCTTTGTTCCTTCTAGGCATTCTCACTTTGCGAATCAGCTAAATTCTTTCCCCATTGGCCTGCTAAGCATTACCTGTCATTTGCGTTTCCACGGATATCTTTGCAGTGGAACTGGAATATCCACTTGATGGGCTATTTTCTTTCTTTGTCAGTGCTTTGTTTCTTAGCTTCACAAGAACAAAACAACACAATGGAGAGTGCGAAGGAGCAGCTTTACACGCAAGGCTGTTGAGAGAGGCTTTCTCGAGGCCGCTCACCAGCTCATGTGCGTCCACATGCAGCAGGCCTCGAGGTGACTAATTTCAAACACACTTGACTTCCTATTCTACTCGAGTTGTGCCAGCCTGCCTTCCTGTTGGCACAAAGACATGGGCACATCGCATAATCCAGTTCAAGAGTGCAGGAGATCCAGAGTCCATCTTGGCAAGGTTGGCTGGAATGCCAGTCCATTACAAGAGACCACTAATAAAACACACCCCAAGGATGGGCCAGTTTAGAATCGTCCAACCAACATGCACATCTACGGTGAAAATCAACATACTCAGAGGAAAACCCATATGGGGAAGAAGAACGGGCAGATTCCACATAGGATATGTTCAGTTTTGTTATGAACCGAATGCCTGGCTCTGGGCATGGCAGGAGCATGACACACACCTGGTGACTGGTAATGGGGTAAGACATGAAAGACAGGCACTGGGCTAATTCAGGCTCCACTTTCCTTTACACAAAATTTGTTGTCCTCCACTTCTCTGATAGTAGCGTCCTCTCCTTGCCCCCTTTTAAGAAGGTCATAGTAGGTGCTTTTAACCTGGGTTGCTGTGACAGCTGGTGACCACCATGTAGGGTGGCCATTTGAGATTGATGGGTCAGTGTGTGCCCAGGTGGGTCTCCAGCTGAAATACGACACTGGCACTTGAGGGTTCCTGCACTTAAGCAGTTCATGGTAATATCACCTTGAAAGGCGCTATATAAAAGTTCAGGTCACTGATTGCTGACCTTACACCTTCAAATGAAATGAAACCCAGTGTGGTCTGTAGAGGGTGCTTGTGAATCAACTCCAAACTCACTATAATACCAAGGAAGGGTTAAAATGAAAAGGCAGTCACTGTGACCGGGGGGAGGGGGGTGGGGGGGGAGTGGGGGGGGAGGGATATGGGCCCATTTATTGTTCGAAAGTAATGATGAGTAGAGAAGGGTGTGATCTACTATTGATTTCTTTGCAAGGCCTGATCATGAAATGTGTCACTGGTTTTGATGTTTAACATTTTTTGCCAGAGTGGCAACAAGGGGACTGAACTGGATACAGCACCTGCTGTGGAAATAAAGCCATACTTTTAGTAAGTTCTGAGTCATGGAGTAAACTACGCACGTTCCTGTTTGGAAGGAAGGAAGGAAGGAGGGAGGGAGGGAGGTGTGCCTCGCGATTGGCTGGTTAGCATTGGCTACTCCCATTGGCTGGGAAAAACAAAGTCCCGCCTTTGCCCCGCTTCTTTCGCTCAATCATGTGACCGCAAACCTCTTGCCAAGTGCATCACTCTCACTCAAAATGTAACTCGTGCTTGTAAAATGTGTGATACTCGAACACAGACTTTTGACAGAAATGTATTTCCATAGTGCTATCTACAGGTAAAACCCAGTACAACACCAAGGAAGCTGAAATCCACAAGCTTAAAAGAAAGATGTACCTACTGTGGCCTGTAGAGGGTGCTCATGAATCAACCATAAAACAGTATAACACCAAGGAAGCCCACGTTATGTAAAAGGCAAAAAACTGAATAGGTACCCTCTGTGGCCTGTAGGGGGCGCTCACAAGTTGATGCCAAGCCCAGCATAACACCAAGGAAGTTCAGGTAAAATCCATGAGGTTCAAATGAAGAGGTGCACACTGTGGCTTGTTGGGTGTGCTTGTGAGTGTAAGGATTTTAAAGAATAAGTTGCCACTGTTGCCTGTACAGGGTGAAGCCCATCCATAGATCTGTCCATCCACCTCTCTAAACATATATGCATTCATCCAGTCATCCATACATATGTGCATTCCTCCATGTGCGCATACATAAATACATCTATCCATCCATCTATCCATTCATCTGTTTTTTCAACTTGATATTTACCTTCAGCACTTTTCACAGCAACTTTGGTAACATAAGCAGGGCTGCCTGTTAGTGTTTCCTTTGGATACATGCTGTGTATTTTCTTTGTAGAGAAGTGGTGAGTGTGGAGATAAGGTGATTTTGAATCTGAGAATCAAAAGCTGTCCTCCAGCTAATCAGGGGTCTTGTGGAGACATAAGATTCCGGATGTCAGATAAACAAAATGGAAAGTGACTGCCATTCAATTCCTGACCTTTTTGTTTTAGACGAACATCCTGATCCTGTTTCCCTGCTTGAAATCGAATCTGCATCCTCCTCCCTTGACAGTTTGGATCAATGATGTAGTCTATTGCATGGCACACTCAGTCGATCTGTGTGACACAAGACCCCCGGTGAAATCCCAGACCATCCTATTGATTTGAAATGTAACACGCATCTTGACCGAGTAAATGAGAATTTGGTAGAGATATGAAGATATGGCGCATTTCCTCAACAAGAAGAAATCAAGAAGCATGGGCATGATGCAAAGACCACAGGTTTGTATATACCAAGACTGATTTCTGTGTGGAGGTAGCATGTTCTCCACGTGTGCACACTGATTAATTGATTGGTGTCACTGAACTGGCCTACTGTTTTGGGAGCATGCGCTGATACAATGCAGTGCTGCACCCACCACATGATGAACTACCTCAGGAGCCCAACTTAGGACCCAAGTGCAGTCATTGCAAAGGGTGACACCTCAGCACTACGCTAGTTCAAATGGATTCGAACCGGCCTGCAGCCTCGGATCCACCACTCTGCCTACTGGGTGAGGACTTTAAATCACAAGAATGCCAGTTCAAGAAATGTCACCCTGAATAAATCGCTTCACCTGCTTGTAATAAAATGGAGAGGAGCTCAACTAGCCAAGTAATCCGATGAGTAGCACTCACTGTTACCTTCACAGAGTCACGTTATTTGATTTTACTCCACGTGCAGGACAAATGGACATTTTTTTTTTTATGTTTGACCTTGGGAGTACATCTGGTGCTACAGAACTGCTCACTGGAAGCACCTCCAGGTCAGGCAGAGGCCCTTCAAAGAGGGTATAATGATTCCTGATGCACCCCCTGGCAATACCCAAGAACCCCAACAAAGTTGTCCCATTGGAAAAGCAATTCCCAGCCTACCCTGTAGGTATCCCTCTGGGTGTCCCACCACTGAGATGCTGCCATCGTGAGTATGGGTGGAAAACACGACACTGGGAAACAGACACCCTCTGTCCTTCTATTATGGCCTTCCTTCTGGGAAAAGACACCCGCACCCATCCTGTTCGAGACGCCAGTCCATCCAGCATGGCACTCACAACTGTAATAGTTAAACAGATGTCAAAGACACTAAGTTAATGGTAGGTAGATATGAAAGGCACTATATAATGAATAGGTAGATATTATAAGTAGTAGATTAATGACAAGTAGATATGAAAGGCACTATATAATAGATGAGTAGGTGGATATTAAAGACCCTAGGTTAATGACAGAGAGGTAAGGCATTATATAATAGACTAGACAAAGAGCCCGTTTCGACAACGTAAGATGAAGCAGGCACGAGTTTGTGTCAGCAGTGTATGAAGAACAAATGATAAGTAACAAAGAAGTTGTTTTGTAATTATTGTAGTCTGCTTTACTCATTACTGTACAGGCTTGTACTGTTAGTTGATGAATTTTCCAGGCCTATAGTATAATATTGAATGATAAATGTCCTCACAGGTGGCGCAGTGGTAATGCTGCTGCTTTGCAGTAAGGAGACTGTGGAAGATTGTGGGTTCGCTTCCCGGTTCCTCCCTGTGTGGATAGCGCTTTGAGTACTGAGAAAAGCGCTATATAAATGTAATGAATTATTATTATTATTATTATGAATGTTCCAGTACAATATGGAATAGTAATAAGTATAAGCACCACAAACCTGATATAGGTGTATTGAATGAATGCATAATTGAATCAGAATACGTAATTAGGCCTCGAGCTGTAGTCGAAATCGCCTTTCAGACCTCTAGAGCTTTAATCGAAGTCGCCTTTCCTCTTTGAATTTTTGCGGCCATAAATCTGCCGCCTGCCGCGATGTTGGGGTTGGATGTCGGTCTCATAAGGTTTTTCGGGCAGCTGCGCAGAAGGCGACTGCGCATTCGGCTTCGGATGGATGTGAGTGAGGAGGCAGGCGAATTATGTATTAAGATAATTAGGTAGATATTACAAGCAGTAGGTTAATGACAGGTAGATAGGAAAGGCAGTATATAATATATTTTTAGATTTATACAGTAGATATTGTCACAGACTCAGGAGGACAGATCAGAGCTATGGTGCTAACATCTGACCTAAAGGCCTGCTGCAGGGAGAGACCACCAGGAGATGTACCAGGGTAAGGAGTGAAACATCAGTGAATGGGGGTCACCTGCTGATGACCATACAGCTGGCCAAAGGGCACTAGTGGAGGTGCATGAGGCAGAGATGACAAGCAGGTGATAACATGGTCTGGATATTGTCCCGTATACAGAGTCCAGTGAAATTCTTACTTGCGTGGGGCCACCTACATACGTCCCCACACTCTGGTGCCATGATGACTGTGTAGATCTACCTGGCATCAAAGCGTCAGCCTTCCTCACCTGAGAAATGTCACGGTCAAGATTAAAGTTACAGTGAAAACGTCAAACAACTAAAAAGTAAAAATAGGGGAACCTGATTTTTTTTTTTTTTCTTCCTTTTTTTTTTGTAACTAAACTGTGATGCCAGTGCAGTCCTCACCTGTGCCCCCATAGTGTTCTTTGTCCCCGAATTCAGGGTCTCTTGAGGTGCTGCTTTGTAGCACTTCTTAAACTGGGCATGTATTGTAGGTGTTGAGAATCATGGCGGTTCCTTGCAGCAAACCCAAGCAGATGCAGGCAGGCTGTACAAAGTCTATGCAGACAGAAAACAGGGTTGTAATTGAACCCAAATCTTTGGAGAAGACATGATGTGTGGGCCCCAACCACTGTTCCACCTTATTGAATCATCAATATTTGTCCCTTTCCAAACTGATCTTGTGCCTGTGTCCTGGATAAGCTCCTGCTCCATGTGACCCTGACCTACATTAGGTGGTGTCATCCACCAAGGAAATGTTGGGGTGCCAATCCAGGATTACAACTTTAAATAACTAAGGAGTCCAATAAACTAAACAGACGCAAAACAAAAGAAGGCGGTGTCATCTGGTCAGGCTGTGATAGGTCTGTAGAGCGGTCACAGGGTCAGGACAGAGCTCCATCCATTGGTCTGCTCTTCCTGAAATGAGACAGCCAATGAGGGCAAGTGACTCCACCCCTTCCAGGAGTATCTCAGCTTTATAGTTGCTGGACCAGAAAGGGAGGAGTCAGTTGTCCTCATTGGGCAGTTTCTTGGTGCTGTGGGTGAAGAAAGACTATACTGACAGTGACAGCGCCCCCTTGAGTCCCAGAATGGTGGTGCTTAACCTCTGATGAACCCGGAAGGTGACCCTCCTGATGTGCATGCGTGACAGTGGGCTTGACATTTTTATAAGACCTCACTTCAGAGTGAGTGGACGTGACAGAAAGTGAAGCACCGGCCTTTCTGATATGGCAGCTCGAGGTGATTTGAACTGGATCAGTCACACGCTGTGCATAGCTTGAGATTAATGAGGCTACACAGACGTTTGGAAAGAGACGCCTGCCATGACACAAGCTCTCTGTCAAAAGCATTACAGGCTGAGAAGTGAATTAAGTCAGCGGATTAAGTCCTGCCTGCGTGGCCCGTTACCAATGGATTTCCCAAAATTTCAATTGCACAAGGCTTGCTTACAAGAGAATTAGCACATTTGCTCTTGCATGATCTCCGCATGCCTCCCTCTTTTGCAAGAAGGTGACAATCCAATTTTTCTGGCAGTCATCTTAGAAGCAGATTGGTGGCATCTTTGTGACTTTGTTCAGGTGCAGTTTTAATGAAAGATGGCAGGTCGGTGTCCTAATGTCACCACCTCCGTGGGCCAATTGAACTGGGTCACTGTCTGTGTGGAGTCTGCATGCTCTCCTTGTGTCTCTAATGGGTTTCCTACCACATCCCAAAGACAGGCATGCTGGGTGGTGACACTTTTACCTGGCCAGGATGTCAGATCAAAGGAGAGGCAGGCTGGGTTTCGTTGTAAAGCTATCTCACATATTTAGCCCAATAGCTGGAGGCAGCAGCAGTCTGCAAAGACCCCTGGGAGATGTAGTTATGTAGAAGCCTGGTATTCTGTGGGCTTAGATAAGACTTGGAAGGGCCTCAGAACAGAAGTGGCAGCCTCCAGGGTCCAGACTTTTTAGAGCTGCCCTGTTCTCGGTCACACTGGGAGAAAGAGGAGGCTGGAGTGTTGATGAAGGAAGATCAGGAGGTAGAGGATGAAACAATGTGGTTGTTTATGTTGCCCACAGGGTGCCAGTTGTAGCTGAGGAGAGTTAGGAAAGCCCAGAGTGGCACAGGCTTTGGTCATTGTGTTGCCTTCGATTCTTTAGACCCTCTCCACCTATCCAAGCCTCCCTTGTATACTTGAATTTCATAATAAACACTCGTCACGTTACTCCTCCGGAAGGGACTGCTCAAGAGTGCCTCCCTCTGGCCACACATAGAACAAGTAACACTGAGTGGATGTGTTTCTTTGATGGGCTGGCTGGTCATTCCTTTCTTGCACCAGCTACTTACTATCAAGATGTGCTTGGGTCTGTGTGAGCCAGTAATGCATAAAGAAGATTTGGGAAACAGAATTGTGCTTATATGTGATAAATAAAATGTGAAATATAAAAAAGTGCTAACTACAATCAGGAAATACAAAGTAAAGTCCTAGGAACCCTAACCTTAGTATAGCACCTTGAGAGTTCATGCAATGCTAGGGAGATTTTCAGTTGATTTTGTATTGTTATAAGACCTACGTCGGAATTTATGATTGTATATTCAAAAAATGTGACCTCACATTCCATAATCTTAACAGAACACAGAAACAGGCATTGTGTGCTGCTGCTGGTACTGCTGAGTCGATTATCTGGCTGTCTGCTGGGCGGGGATAAGCAGGATTATAGGGTCTTTATTTGTACCTTGTACCTGGACCTTGAGTCCAGTGAAATTATTAACTTCCTGTGCTAATCAGCCTCAGACTATCTGTATGATACAGTCCCTTTCATATTTACCTATCTATTGGACTATAATTTAGTTCCATTCATATCCATCTATCTTTCTCTGTATTTATTATATACTGACTTTCATATCAATCTATTTAACTGTAATATAGCACCGTTCATGTTTATCTACATATCAATTGCTAACTTGGCTGTAGTGTGTGTGTTTACCCTGCAGTGGACTGGCATCCTTTTCAGGTGGTGTTCCTGCCTTGCACCCTTGCCTTGCTAGGACAGGTGGGATAGGAAAATGGAAAGAAAAAACAATAATATAGTTTCTTTCTTTCTCTCTTTCTCACTTCAATTCACCCATATGTATCTGTCAGTCTCTTACAGAGACACCTTTTAACGCTATATCATGTCTTTTATATTTATTTATAATAGAGCACATTTACTGTTCCTAAATTACATAGTGCCTTTTCATATCTGTCTATCCTTATACAACACCATTTGATACTGTATATATTATATGATGTCTTCCCTATCTATTAGTTGTCATCTATATAATGTGAAGGACAGCCGGGTCCCATGCCCGGCAGGGACGCCCCTGCTGCATCGGTTCCGGGGGAGCCACCATGGGCAGCTCAGTACCTCCCCCGGGACGCTTGGTGGCAGCCTCCCTGGTGGACGATGATTCCCCAACCTGGCGCAAGGCTCCATGGGAGATGGAGTCCTCTACAGCCTGGTTGGGGGCTTGGATGGCCGCCAGGGGGAGCTGCATGGACTTTCCAGCCCAGCTGGTCGACTCGTCAGCCCCACCCGGAAGGTCAATTAGGGCCAGGTAATCAAGAACCTGGAACGCTTCCGGGTGGGGTATAAAAAAGGCCATCCACCACCACTCGAGAGAGCCAGAGTCGGGAGGAGGAGGACTAAGCCTGAGGAGGAGGAGGAGGAGGAGTGGTGGTGGTGGTGGTGGTGGTGGTGGTGGTGGTGGTAAAGGGAGAAGAGAGTATTAATTCTGAGTGTATTTGGGACTGTGTTGGGCCTGTGGGACATGGGGAAGGCGTGCCCCACGGCTGAAGAAGAATAAAAACTGTTTTATTTAAGTACGTGCCTCTGCCTGAGTCTGTGCGGGGTCGGGCGCTATATAGCGCCTTTTATAATATATTATATAACACCTTTTACCATTACCCATATACCTGTATTATACAGGGTATAGTAAGTTTGAGATCTATCTCTTTATTTTTTTAATGTCTCTTTTATATCTTTCTGTTATACAGTGCCTTTCACATCTGTCTGTCAAGTATATAGCACCTTTCACATCCATCAATGTTTCTATTTATCTCAGAATTTACAGAAGTGCACAAAGCAGGCTCTTTTATCGATGAATGAGTGCCCAGGTGCGGCCACTTTAGCACGGCCAGTCCATCTGACCTGCACGTCTTTGGACTTTTCTCTTGGAAGAAGCCCACAGGGACATGAGGAGAACATGCAAACTCAATGCAGGGTTCACTTGGAGCTTGAACCCTAGCTTCCTTGCTGCAAGACTGCAGTCCCGCCTCTGCATCACTGTGCCACCTCAATACACAATACCTTAAAAATAACTTGATTACCAAAGTCAATTTATATTGTGCAACATCATAGGACACTTTACTGTAGACAGAGTGACACCTTCAGACCTTCACTGCAGAGCTGATTTTACCAAGATGCCCTTCTCTGACTGGAAGGCTGACATCTTGCTTGCAGTTTTGAGTTTTGGGGCTCGTTCCAGTGCTTGCGTTACTCACATACTTTTGGGTTTATTTTTAGGAACATGTCTTCTATGCAAATAGCAGTTTGTCCTAAATAAATTGGTTCCCTCTGACAGCTGGCTTTATAGAGTAGTTTGTCCTGGGAGAATCAGCATTATTAGCATTATAAATATCAAAAACATGTAGTCTACGCAGCTGTCTCATGGGGGAGATGCAGAAGGAAGAGACGAGTATGTGTGTGTGTGTGTGTGAGTTCACCGTCTGCTCTGCCAATATTGTTACAATATGTGGGTATGTGCATGAGTGTGTCCTGTACCCCATTCGGGACTGGTCCCTGCCTTGTGCTGCTGTGATAGGCTCCAGCTCCCAGTCCTTCAGTGGTAAAAGTAGGAGTGCATTACTAAACATGTCCAGAACTGGTTTCTGCCTTGAACCCTGTGCTACCATTATGGGCTCCAGCTTCAAGTACTTCAATGGGTCATGCAGGAACACAGTACTTTGCAGTAAGGAGATTATGGGTTCTCCTCCTGGGTCCTCTCTGTGTGGGGAGCACTTTGAGTAGTGAGAAGCGCTATATGAATGTAAAGAATTATTATTATTATTATTATTAGTAGTAGTAGTAGTAGTAGTAAGCATGCTGGCCTAGCACCACATTCAGGATTGGTTCCTGCTTTGTATATTGTGCTGCCGTGATTTGCCCCAGCTTCCATTCCTTCAGATAGTCAACTGCATTCAGATGCACATGATTGGCTGGCCTTGTGCCCTATTTGGAACAGGCTCCTGCTTTGAACCCCGTGCTGCTGGGATAGGTTCCAGTTTCCATTCCTGTAGATGGACAAGTACGTTAGTCGGAGCCGGTCAATCCATAAGGCAACGCAGGGGGCGCAAATTCTGAAATTTAATGGGCGAGACCTACGGAACCCCTCACCCCCGTTCCCTCCAGGGCCACGCTATGGACACCTAGGGTCACCGTTTTAGTAAATGGGGCACGTGCTCCATACACAGAGGGAATCATTCCCCCCCAACCCCCATCTCCCAGTCCTCGTAGTCCAATAATACTAAAAGCGCGCAGTGGTCACCGACGGGAGCCGTTTATGTAACTAGAGGGGCGCGCGCTCGGGACCCTAAGGGGGAACCACCCCCTCCATCCCATCGACCAGCACTGGCATTGGTAAGCATGTGATGGGCTGGCCTGGCACTCCGTCTCGTTGGGAGGGGCACGGGATTTAAGTCACTCTTAACCGACAAATCAGAGTAGACAGTTAATGGATGGATGGGTATAGAAAATCGATAGAAGAAAAATGCTAAGCAGCCCGATTCCACGAATTGTGACAGCTATACTGCAATGCTACTATTTGGAAGGTTTTTTTTTCAATCTGTTTATCGCCTCATACGCTGAATTTCGGCTTAAAGCACCAATGATCTCACTTATATATCGTTCTGCAAAATGGACACAGTCCCGCCGCAGCTGGATTATACGCACATGAATTGAATCGAGAGCCCAGCGCTGATTTCATAGCGCTGCGCAGTGCACTCTGGGGATTGTAGTTATGAACTATTTATAAATCCACAAAGGGTTTCGTTTTCGAGCGCCTAGAGTTTTTTGTTTTGTTTTACACTTTTTCCGAAATTCAGACAGCGCATCTGCGGATTGACCCCCACCCATCTGCATCGCGCGTGGACGGGGTTTGCGCGTGCAATACATTTCCCAGAAAGCAGCGCGGCACCCGAAGTCTCCGCCTGTGTGGTGCAGGTTGAGTTGACAGGCTACAGATGCCCCGAAGGAAAAAGCTTTCAGCGTAACGTGTGGAAGTTCAGTTTGGCGGTTGCGAATAATGAACGAAATAAAGACGCAGTGATAGAATGGCTGTTGAAGGTAGGTCCTATCTCTACGGGATCGTACGTTGCTGGGGGAAGAAAAAAAACCACCTGGAACAAGTAGCCGATGATTGGTCAGGGTTTTCCAGTCTGTGTGTCACAGATACTCGCTGATGTATGAAATTGTGCGATGCTTACTGAAATGAATGAGGGCATACTGTAAAATATTAATCGGTGGAATGCGCAGCACGCTTAAGATTTCGCGGAGGCTAACGGTTTGCGATTGATGAAACGCAGTCAGGCTGCTGTCACACTCGTACTGTTCACTTTATTGGTGTACCTGCTGGGCGTTCGTGTTGTTGGCAATGGCTGAGGCGTCCCCTTGAATACAAGGAAGTGTACGCGAACACCAATGAGTGAGTGATCGATTGGGGGTGACGGCTTTACTTTTTGCGGCCCCCCGGCCTGGCGTAGACCATCCCGTTTGAAGTATTGTGACAAATCCGTGAAAAAGAAGAAGACAACCTTCCGAGGGATGCTGGGGCACAACCTTAAATTCAGGGAGTTTCTCTGGATTCAGAATCAATCCCGAGGTAGGCTTCACCTTCCCTTCAAGTACAAAGTCATTAAAAGTGTGATTTGAAGCCAACAAGCATATCAAAAATTTATAACAATTTAGAGAAGCTTCGTTTTAATGGCCGGAAAAGCGCAGTAGTCCCGCTGCCAGGGCAATGTTTGTTTGCCAAAGTTGCGTAATGTGTCGAGTAAGCATTATCCGTTAAGGTCTACCGATCTGATTGAGGAAAAAGTAATCAAGAAATGAATGTGATGGGTTGCGCATGAGAAATGGCAAGTTCCCCTAACAAAGAGTGGAACTTCAAACTTCTAAATACTGCGCCATTAACCGAATGCTTCTTTATTGTTGAAATGTAGAAGTGTGTTTACCCGGACTACTGCTTTGTAATGTCTCTAAGTTGCAATTCATGGCTAAAAGATTACATTCTTTAATTTGAGTATTTCAAACTGAACATGTGCACTTTTTTTTTTCTTCCAGAGAGCTGTTAAAGAAATTTATCTAAAAATAAAAACAAAAAAAAAATTACAATTTATGAAATGTTGGGACTTGAATATGTTTTGATTTTTCATCAGGGCAGCATGGTGGCTCAGTGGTTAGTGCCATCCTGGGTTTGGATCCCGAGTCTGGTTGTTGTCGCTGTGGAGATGTAATAGGTAACACCTGCTTATCCAAGATTGAAGGTTTTAAGTTATTTGTGTCATCCACATTTGTACGATTACAATGGCATGCAGTGCCACAATCATGTGGCAGAAGCACAAATAATAAAATCCTATGGATCCAGGTCAGGGTCATCAGTTCATGTTCACATCAAACACCAGAATGGGGATCAAATGTGATCTCAGTGGCATGATTATTGGTGCCATTCAGGCTGGTTTGAGTATTTTTGTAACTGCTGATCTCCTCAGATTTTCACACACAACTGTCTTTAAAGTTTACTCAGCATGATGCTAAAAACAAAACACACACAAAACAATCCAGTGAGTGCCAGTTCTGTGGACGGAGATACCTTGTTGATGACAGAAGGCAAGGGGAGAATGGCCAGACTGGGCTGAGCTGAAGGAAAGGCTGCGGTAACTCAGATGATCACAACTGTGATGAGCAGAAAAGCCTCTCAGAGTGGACAACACATTGAACATTGAGGTGGATGGGCTACAACAGTAGAAGACCACGCCGGGTCCCAGTCCTGTCAGCCAAGAATTCAGTTTGTTTATCTAAGCAATTGGTTTAGGCCTCCTGACCTTTCTGTATAGGAGGGGTTTCCAGCCGTGAGATTTGTATCAAGGTAACTGAAGCCCACTCGTTTTAAGAAACGGAATAGTGCAATTTATTGATAAATGCAAGAATTATAGAAATAGTATAACTGAATTTGTATTGACTTAGATATATTGTATTAATAAATTGATAAATAATAAAAGTATTTATGAAAGGTACTGTATAATACATGGATATATAGATGAATTCTATAAGACTGATAAATAGTGGGAACTATATGATAGACTGAAAAATAGATAGATTACATAAATAAGATTAAAAAGTAAGTTTATATGTAAAAGGTACTATATAATGATTGACAGAGCTAGATAGACTAAACTTTATTTATCCCCAAGTGGACTTTAGGCGATAGAAGATGGGACACAAGACAGATGAGACAGACAAACATCTAACACGGAAAAGTCCGGCTGTCTAATGACAATTTAGAGTTCTAATTTATCTTGGCACAGGTGAACAGTTTTACAATGGCTGGTTTTTAAGGAGGATGTCCGATGCTGTGTGGAAGTAATTGTTGTTTCTCCGGGTTCAAGTGGAGGACTCTTCTTCTGTTGGAGTGCCCTCTCGGCGTTTGGCATGGTGCTGCCTTCCTCAGCTTGCTTTTAGGGTCTTTGCAACTTCATAGAGAAGAGCGTTAACTCTTTCTGACACAAGGGTGTAGTTTCCCTTCTTGAAGTAATGGCTGCTCCTCTATCTTCTCAGGCAGGGCTCAGTATGGAGCCTGGTTTGACAGAGTGGATCGTTGAGGTAGTTCAGGGTCTCCAGCTCCAAGACCTCATGGAGAGGAGCATCCAGACCAAAGAACATTTGTGAGCTTTAAGCTGCGCAGAGTGTGGGTGGTTTCTCATCCCAACGAGGACGGATTGTCAGATTTCTGCTCCCTCTATAGAGACAGAGGAGATGCTCATTTTGAAGGAAAGTGTAACCTTTGGTGGTTGGATCAAGGTCCCTACCAGTTAGGGAACCAGTGCTGGCCTGTGGGCACCTTGTTTTGTCCATCATATCTTGCCAGAGTTAATTTCTGGCTTGAAGTCTAAAATGAATGTCCATTTTGGGTCCTTTTTGCCTGCAGGAGGCTCTGCGGAGGTGTCAGCCCAACTCTGATTTGCTAACAGAAAAAGTACAGAGTTGACCAAAGCGTTGATAAAGCCACTGTTCGGCCATTCACTCTGGAATGCAGGTGGCTTCCTGTGTCCCCATTAAATCTGCTGTCTTAACAGGCCTTGTGTGCCACTAAAAGCCTAACCAAATAGGCAATGCCCTCTTTGTCCTACTGTGTAAATCCACAGAAATTCTTACTGCATCCCAACGACTTAACCTGTACTGTAAATATGTAGCTGGAGAAAAAAGGTTGAATAGAAGTGACAGGCCATGTTGAACTCCGCAAAACCGGTTTAAACTCAAAGTTTAACTTTGACCCCATGCAAAACTTTTCCACATATTTAGTACTTGTGCTTTATGATCTACTGCACTGGGGTTTTTATGTCAAACTCCACAGGCTTGTAGTGTTTTACAGTGCTAGTACCTGGGCCACGTTTTGTTCTGTTTGGGACAGACAGACACACGGTCATCAGACTGAAAAAGGTCCAAGAGTGTAAATGCGTTGAAAGCTCACAACTGAAATTTGGACCCCATGCAATACTTTCTCTGTATGCTCATCATACTCCAACAAAATGTAAATTGTAAAATAATGTATTAAAATATCCATATTCACATATACCAATTCAATTAAACTTTTTATCTTCTAGCCTTTTAGTAAAAATATAGAATCTTTTTAAGTTTTGTAAGTTAAAAATGAAAGCTGGTGTAAGAAATACGGGTGAGATAAAGTCCAAACGACTGTAGACACGATTAGATGTTTGTAAACTCCCCTTTCCAATATCGAGGTAAGGATTAATTTCAAACACAATCTGAACTCTGAAAGTACTTTAATTCCTGTTGCTGTGGTCTGTAAACAAAATGAAATATATACACTAAGTTACGTTACGTACAAGTACACATTTTAAATACTCTGTGTAAGTTTAACAAACATTTGAACCTCTTTATATCAAATTATCTATGATAAACTTACTTTTCCACAAGGATGCACAGCATTAATGGCTCAAGTAATAGGGTTAAAGGACAAACTATTCTCACAATGTGCAGCAAGTAAACAAAGGAATGAAAGACGTGCAAAGCCTGAACTTTCACCCGGAAATATGTAAGAAAAGTTCTACGAGTGTTTCTATATTCTGGTCGCAATTCAATCTAACAAAGGACTTTCTGACAGTAAGTAGTATTTAATAAATAATATAGAAAAGTCACAGCCTTTAAACCAGGGTTGTCCAACTCAGGTCCTGGTGGACCGTGGTGGCTGCCGGTTTTCATTCTAACCCTTTTCCTAATCAGTTTTCACTGCTAATTAACTCCTTTTCTCTTCATTTTAGTAGCCCTGTTTAAGGATTCACTCCACTGAATTGATTTGTTCCTTCATTAAACAGAAATGAGACGTGAAACGAGACAACAGATGACCGGCTAAACTGGAACGTCAAACTCCAGCCAATTTCACTCCAAACAGTTTCTTAATGAGAAGGCGATTCTTGCTGTTAATTAAAGCCGTTATTGAATATCAGGACTTGTTGCTGCTCTCGTTCTGCCACAGCAGACTGTTGATTTTCTGTTTTTTTTTTTTCCCTAAGACCACCGTCAAGATGTTTTGGTGACCTGAGTAGACCAACATGACCGAGACCTTCACCTTTCTTTATTTTCAGGTTAGCTGCTCATATGGTGGCTTGTTTTGTGTCTCATTAAGGAAACAGAAACAACTCAGGGGTCCATCCATCCATTTTCCAACCCGCTGAATCCGAACACAGGGTCACGGGGGTCTGCTGGAGCCAATCCCAGCCAACACAGGGCACAAGGCAGGAAACAATCCTGGGCAGGATGCCAACCCACCGCAGAACTCAGTGGTCCGAGTCACGTCAATTAAAAAGAAGACAAAACAAGTTAATCAACAGCAAAAACGGCTCACTAATTAAGGAGATGGTTAGAATGAAAACCTGTAGCCACTGCAGCCCACCAAACTTTACCAGGTTAGAGTGATAAAAAGTAGCCTGAAGTTTCACAACGGCAGTGATGAAGTGTCTTGTGTCTCGTATGTTGAGTGTTTTCGATGGACGTAGTAAAGACACGAGTCTAATTACAGACAGTGAAGTCAGAGTCAGTGCTACGAGAAATCGACGAGTCGGAGTCCCAGGTTTTGTGTAGCGACTCCAGAGCCCTGATTGTAACTGAGCTTTCTGTGAAATGATTCTTTTGTCTTATAAAGAACCTGCGTTTGCCCTTATATCTATCTGGGTGTTGAAGGTAAACCCCCCTCCACAAACAGTGGGTGGGCATTTCTGGAAGTGTTTATTGAGGTGATTTGCGACTCTTGTTGTTCTTTTAAGAGGCCCACGCCAGTGGTTCCTGATGTCAGTCCTGAGGACCCCCTTGCAGCTGCAGGTTTTTGTTCCACCCAACTTCTGTTTTTAATTGGACTTCTAGCCTAATTAAGAAGGATCACATTGGCCAGTTTCTGTGATTTTGAGTTCAATGTAGATATTTTAAAAACTAATTTTTTATTTAGACCAAACAATTTATGAATGTTACATAGGAATAATTTTTTTTAATTTATGTATGTTTAGTTTTTTTACACTTGATTTGTGAGATTTGTATCATAATCATGATTTTCATTCTGCTTTTCCCAGTGTTCTGCTTGTTTAACTCATTATTTACTAACTACATGTGTCACACGTCTAAGACAGGTTGAAATCTAAGTAATCAACGTGGACCTCGGCGTTAATATTTGCAGCAAACCATGCAATGCACACGTCTGTTATATGCCATTTGGTACAGGTTTCATAAAAGCAGTGTTAACATTTATGATGTACCATTTGTTGGAATTACAAATGCAATGCATATGCCTCTGTTGTATGGGATTTGCAAAAGCTGTGTTAATATTTGTGATGCACCCATCTGTTGGAATGACAAATGCAGTCCATATGTCTCTTAGGTTATTTGGTATGGGATTCATAAAGGCAGTGCTAATGGTTGAAATACACACTTTTCGACAGATAGATAGAACTCTATTTGTCTCTTGGGGGAATTTTGGCTTTTTACAGAATCTCTCTCTCTCTCTCAAATTGTATCTGTATATAAATATGTATATAAATAGCTGTGCTACCTGTCTAAGACAAATTGAAATCGAAGTAATCAATGTAGACTGCGCTGTCAATATTTGCAGTGCACTATACAATGCATTTATCTCTGGTATGTGCCATTTGATATGGGATCCGTAAAAGGAGTGTTACTATTTGTGTTGTGCCATTTGTTGGAATGGCAAATGTAATCCATATGTTTCTGTTCTATACCGTTTGGTATGGGATTCATAACAACAGTGCTAATGTTTATGGTGCACCATCTGTTGGAATGACAAATGCAGTGTAGTTTATTACTAAAAATGTTTGCGATGCGTCATCTTTTGATATGACAGAGATGCATCAACCGGACAGACGCCGATCCTTTTATTAAAGTGGGGTTGATGCTGATGTAGTTGCAGTTGTTGTTTGTCTGGGTGTCTGCTCTGCTTGTTGTTCTCATTATTAGGTTACTATTAAGGGTGGAAACCACACAGAAATGAACAATTGAATAGGGAAATAACAAAAGAGAGTTAAGTGTTAAAGCTATAGCAAAAATGCAGATATTTGTAGTTGTTCTATAAATGTATAAATCACACGTCCACTGTTGCCCTTTTCTGAATAAGAAAAGACAAAAACAGGGCGGCCAAACAATAACTTTATTAATTAAAATGACACACTGATTGTGAGGCTAGATGAGATACAAACGTGCAGCCACAGGGGGTCCCCAGGATTGAGTTTGAGAACCCCAGGCCTTTGCCATTTCGACGCTGTGAAGCACAGCACTCTGTTGAACAAATCCACTGGGGTGACTTTTCTAAAATCAGCAGGCTTGTGATATCCGCCAACATGGCTAACTGGCCCCAGTTTTGTCCTGAGCGAGTGATTTTGTGCTTGAGTCATTGTGACCAGAGCCAGACGTCCCAATCATTGATACCAAAAAACGGAGATACCTGCTGAAGACTTGAGGTCAAATCCCAGTGGCATCTCCTCCCCTCAGGAGCCTTTGCTGCATGTCAGGGGTTTTCAGGTTCCTTCCTGTGGCCTGCAGGTTTTCGTTCCAAATGACTTCTGCTTTTCATTTTGCTCCTTCCTTAATTAATCAAGCTGCTGTTTTCCTGTTTCTGTGTGTTGCTCAATGTAGAAAATTTCAATCCAGGTTATCTAAATATTTATTAGAATGACGCTGTGTGTTTATAGTGTTTATTTTCATAGTCTTGATGGTCTTCTAAGATTTTCATCATCCTGCTTTTCATTTCGCTTTTTTCTGAGAGCTCTGGTTATTTAAGCTGTTATGTGCTAATGAGCTCACTAGTGGGGCCTTTTAGCATTCAGTGGCTTTTGCCGCCATGTCTGCTCTGTTTGTCGTCAGTTGTCATCATTACAATACAATACAATACTATTACAGTTTTTTTTTAATTTTTTTGTCCCATTTGCACAAGAATTCAGACCTTTTCCTCGGTACTTTTGCCAGTCATTGAATCCCTGAAGTCTTCTTGGCTCATATGTGACGAGCATCACACAATCGGATTTGGGGATTTTCCGTCATTCTTCTCTGCAGATCCTTGGAGGGAGACCATCGGTGAACAGTTATTGTCAGATCTGTCCCAAGACGTTTGATTTAGTTCAAGTCTCGGCTCCTCTTGGGCCACTCAAGGACTTTGTCACAGTTGTCCCTAAGCCACTTCTGTGTTGTCTTTGCTCTGTGAACCTTCAGGCCAGTCTGCGGTCCAGAGCACTCTTGAGGGAGAGCTGAACAAAGCAAAGCACAGAGAGTCTGCTCAAACCTGTCTGGTCGCCCAGTACCTGATGTTGCCACCACTGAACGTGTGATATTGTGTAGGTGATGAGCGGCGCCTGCTTTCCTCCAGACATGACGCTTGTCTTGGTTTCATCAGACCAGAGAATCTTGTTTCTCACAGTCTGAGAGTCCTTTAGATTTACTCTTTTTGCAAACCCCTTCCATACATCCATTTACTGAGAAGAGGCTCCTGTCTGGCCACTCTTGTCATAAAACCCAAATCTGTGGAGAGTTGCAGTGGTGATTGTTCTTCTGGAAGTTTCTCCCATTTCCACACAGGTTCTCTGGAGTTCAGTCAAAGTGACCACTGGGTTCTTGGTCACCCCTCGTACCAGTGCACTTCTCACATGACTGCTCTAGGAAGAGTTGTGATTGTTTCTGACATCTTCTAGTTATGAATTAAGAAGGCCCACTGTGCTCTTGGGGACCTTCAATGCTGTAGCCTTCCCCAGGTCTGAGCCACGCCACAGTGCCACCCCTACACTCCGTAGGCAATTCCTTTGACCTTATGGCTGGGTTTTTGTTCCACTGTGGGACCCTCGCAGGGGTGTCGAACTCCGGGCCTGGACGGCCGCAGTGGCTACAGGTTTTCATTCTAACCCTTTTCCTAATCAGTGAGTAGTTTTCACTGCTAATTAACTCCTTTTCCCTTCATTTCAATAGCCCTGTTTTTAAGGATTCAGTCCTCCTGAATTGATTTGTTTCTTCATTAAATGGCAGCCAAACAGAAATGAGACGTGAAACGAGCCAACAGATGACCAGCTAAACTGGGATTTCAAACTCCAACCAATTTCACTCCAACCAGTCTCTTAATGAGAAGCTGATTCTTGCTGTTAATTAAGCCCGTTATATAATTCAATGGCTTGTTGTTGCTCTCATTCTGCCACAGCAGACATTTCCAAATCTGTTGATTTTTCTGTTTTTTCTGTCATATGGTGGCTTGTTTGATGTCTCATCATTGTTTGGCTACCAATTAAAGAAAAAGAGACAATTAAGGGGCCTGAGTCAAGTTAATTAAAACTAAAGCAAAAGAAGTTAATTAGCAGTAAAAACGGCTTACTAATGAAGAAGATGGTTAGAATAAAAACATGCAGCCACTGCTTCCCTCGAGGACCGGAGTTCAACACCTGTGCTATATAGAGAGATGTCTGTGTCTGTCAACCACATGGTAACTTGCAGGAGGGCGCCAGGACTGGGATTGCTGTATAAGATATCAACATATAGAAAAGTCTAGTGGGCTCAATCAGTGGGCTTGCAGCCTTTTTTAATGTCTCATATCGGCACCATTTTCATCGGGAGTGAGGGTTTCATCTTTTGGTTATCAAATTCACATTGTGACAAACGGATAGACGCAGAGGCATGAAAGGGAAGGCTGACGCATCCCACTGAAGACTAAAAGGATATCCATTTTTTTGCTGTTTTTTTTGTAGTTAATATGGCTTACATGTTAAGCGACACTTGAACTGCTTTTCCGTTTGTGCTTCCTTCTTGATGTCCATTAACTGAGTTAGCATTTCTTGTCTGCTGTGGAATTTGATCTGGCTAGAAAGTGAAAGGAGAAAAGCAGCCAGATAAGTAAGCTGAGGTCAGTCGGTGAGGATGGGCAGATGCACTGTTGTCATGATACTCAGGTTTTCTGTATTTGTCATGATGAGTGGCTTCAGAGCTTTAGACAAAATTTAAGATTGGATAAAGTTAACCAGATTGAGTCACTCCACCCAAAAAATCATATATTTTATACATTACGCAACCCATGTACTTTGTAACAATGAAACATAACAAATTTACAGATGTAATAGGAGCCACTAGTGACCAGCATTGGATATCCTCAAACGTTATCAAAAAGTCCATAAAATACATCTCACGTTACTCGTGTTGAATAATTCAGATGTATGCTCTGTGACCACACGGGGTGCCCCTGAGCCCCAAACCTCAGACACAATAGAACTCCACACAGTCTGGGTTAATAAGAAAGTCATTTATTATAAATGGGTCATCAAATGTGCAATAAAAGACCAGTCAGCCTTCGTTCAGACAAGGGTCTCTGTCTCTTCTCTCCTTCTGCCCCTCTGAGTGTCACCCACTGCCTCCCAACTCTGATTGCCTGATGTGAGGTGATAGGCTTCTCTTCAAGCTGGACCCAGGAATGTTCAGGTGCCACACTGTGTCTTCCAGGAAACACTTCCAGGCCACATAGAAAGTAGAGATGGCCCCCCCCAAGACAGCGCCCTCTACCCACACCCACAGACCCCAACAGGATTACACTTCCAGATTCCAACTTCTAAGCTCTTCTGCGGGTCTCCCAAGTGGACTGCCACACAAGGACCATTGCCACTTACTGTACAGGGGATGGAAATGCTCCCAGCTTCTGCTGGTCCAAGCAACATACAAGTCCAGCTGGGCACAAAGGTATTTCGTCATCCAGCCAGCCAACCCCCCTCATCTTCTGTTCTGACCTCCTGGCTGGGTATGAAACTGTCCCCCTTCCAGCTGGGATGCCTGTCCTCCTCCTACAGCTCACAACCTGCAGAACACATGTATTGCATCCTCCTTTGTGTCCTTCGTAAAGAGTAGGGTGTATCCTGCTGTCCAGGCTAATCTGCCCACTATGGCCTTGTCATTCTGGCCGCCTAGTCATCCCCTGTCTGTAATTGGCTATCTCTTTCTCACCACTCCACCACCTAATAGCTAATGTGAGGTGAGCATACTGGAGCAAAAATGGTTGCTGTCACCTCATCCAGGTGGATGCTGCACATTGGTTGTGGTTGATGTGGCCCCTGACTGTCTATGTGAAGCACTTGGACTAGTGAGAAAGGTCTACATGAATGTTGTCTCTTGTTCTCCTTCTTCTTCTTCTATGACAAGAAAAGACTCATAGGAGATGAACAAGGAGGAAACCTCTGTTGTCTAACAGTAACATGAGTGAAATAATGTCAAAAGTAGAATTCTGTGGATGACACAGAGCCCACTATGTAAGACCATTAGAGCTACAGTGAAACATTTTAGTGCTGGACCATCGGCCATCATTGAAGGAGCCCATGAATTGTTCACTGGACCAGAATATTCTTAAGGAGACAGCTGACTCCACCCACATCAGTCCCCGCCCCATCCTACTACTTCATGCAGGAGACTCCGCCCCATCTCGTCTTGCAGCCAGGGGATGATTTCTGAGTCCAGGAGGGGTCTTGACATCCAGCTGCCCCATCCCAGAGCTGGGGGTAGTTGCACTGACCTCCGCTCTGGAGGTCCCGATTCTCAGAAACATTGACGATCACAAGGTCAACACCTTTGGGTTCCCATACTGGATATTTAATTATCCTCCATCACCCTAGGTCTTCTGTCCGTGAAATCACAAAACCGGATGCACTCTTGTTGAAGCCCAGAGTCCCCACTTAATGGACTTAATTTAAAACCAAGTAGAGCAGAACCCCAGTTATCCGCGTCCTGATTAACCGAAGTTCTGCATTTTTCGACATGAGCCTGAAAGTGTAAAACTCTACTCTTCTTATAATTCATAAAAGCTTAGCCATGAAGACTGTACTGAGCTCATAAATACTGTACCTTTAACTTCATCTGTACGCAGCGTGTGGTCGAGGAGGCGGTGACTGTGGGAATGTGGGTGTGGCTCACTCACCCCTCTCCAGTTGTACCCCTCTCGCCAGCGCTGACTGGGTACTGTTTTGTTCACCTTAGGATTTTTGTGATTATACATTGCTGCAGTTCACTAAGTCTTCATCTTGATTAAAAGACAAAAATGCAAATTGAGGGGCTAAGGGTGGAGCAAAATGCATGTGCAGAAGGAGGGGCTACGGGCAGGGTGAAATGCATTCAAAAGAAAGGTAAGGGTGGAGCCAAATGTAGATGCAGTGGGAGGGGCTATGGGTAGAGCAAAATGCTGTCCAATGTTCAGTGATGTTTTTAAAAATCTCCTCTGACAAAACCATTGGAAGCTGTTTGAGTGTTGTGTCGGGATGTGCTGTCTCTAGAAAATCTTCAATATGGACATTTATCCACTTCCCCATATTTTTTTTCGTATGCTGTCATTCCCAGTCAGTTTTTCTTTCTGAGTTTTATTTGTTTGTTTGTTTTATCAGTATGCAGCAAGTCCTGACTCCCCATATGGAATAACCGCACTGCAAATCGGGACCATCTGCTCATTTAAGTGTTCTTATCAGTTCTCCATGAAATCTTGGCTGATTTTGCTATTTTAACATAAACACTGAAGAAAAACACCAGAAATGTGGATAAAAAGCGATTTATTTATTTGTGTGTGTGTGTGTGTGCATTCAGTTCCTGAGTATAACATTCTGACAGGAGTGGACCCTTCAACTCTGGCAGTCAAGAATTTGTGATACCCCTTAGGGACATTTGTCCATTCACTTCAGTGTGTCCAGCTTCTTATTTTGCGGTTGTTCAAGTCACACACAAGTGAGGATAATTAGAGAACAAAACACACATCGCAAATATAAAGCAGCTGTCACACGACAGAGGAATATCTGTCTGTTTTGAAGACTTATTGTCTTTTTGGGATCAAATTTTTATTACAAGAAGGAAAAAGAGCAATAAAATAAAAAAAAATACATAATCTTCCTCTTTAATCAACATATGTCTGTCTGTCTGTATGTCTGTCACTTTTCATGAGAGAACTACTTAACGGATTTAGATCTGTTTTTTTCAATAATTTGCTTGAACATTCCAGTTGATTTTGCGACTTTTCTCATTGCGCTATGTATCATAGTTTGATTGTTGTACCGATTTATTTACGTGAATCCGAGAAACACGCAGTGGGCCGAGGGGGGCAGGGCCCTCCTCACTCACGCGCCAGCCTTGGGGTGTAACCTAACCTCCGCTTAGCTAGCAAACGAGAGAACTACTTAACAGATTTAGATTGGGTTTTTTTTCTACTATTTGCTTGAACATTCCGGTTGATTTTGCGACTTCTCTCATTGCGTTAAGTAGTTTTACTTGGAGAAGCGATATACTCGCGCTAATCTGAGACAGAGGCTGCAGGCCGAGCGGACGGGGAAGTGTGACGTCAGAAGTGGGGAGTCGGGCAGGGCCCTCCCCACTGTCCTTTTTCACTTCTGCGTGGGCTAGTAGTATACAAATTAAACATCAGATAAAGACCACCCAACCCACATTGCTTTGTGAACAGGAAAAAAAAGGCACTGGACCACAGCCATATGCACGTGTGTAGTACCCCACCACCGGAGCTGTGGCTGACCACTTGTCTATAGTGGCTCCAGGAGACCCTTTAGCTCTTTTGGAGTTTTCTGCATCCCAGATTAAATTTATATATTAAAAAAAAGAGGATTCCAGGGATATGAAAATGAGAATCGGGTGAATCTCAGTGAAACTGCTTTGGTGTCTGTTTGAGAAAAGTCCACACTGTACAGATGAACAAGATCATGGACAATCACACACCCATATATGTATTGCAGAGGAGGCAAAAACAATGACAAAGGTCTAGGGATCCACCCCGTATATTATGGGATCGCTGCAAGGAAACAGGACTCGTACTACTCAGCCGAGTAATCAAAAAAGACTGAGTCACAAAACAGGACTGAATGCAGAGCAGAGGTGGTGGGCTTTTGTAGCTCTGGGGAAGGAAGAGGTGGGTTGTCTGGAGGGAAAAGGCGGAAGTGAGGTCATTAGGGGGCGTGGTCTGGAGCCGAAAGAGGAAGTGGACTAGGTTTGTCTTGTTCCTGTAGGAAGGGAGAAGAAGTATTAGGCATTAGAAGAGGCATCTGGTGGCTCTGAGACTAGGGATCTGCACTGACAATCAGAAAGGTTGCCAGTTCAAATCCCATAAATGCCAAAAGGGACTCTGCTCTGTTGGGCCCTTGAGCAAGGAAGGCCCTTAACCTGCAATTGCTGAGCGCTTTGAGTAGTGAGAAAGCGCTATATAAATGCAAAGAGTTATTATTATTATTAGTATACGTAATTAGCCCCTCATACCGGAGTTACAGCATTAACTAAACCCCCCCCCCCGGCTCCTCCCATATATGAGAGATATAATGTACAGTGCATTCAGAATTGTGTGTTACATTTAATTTTAAAGCCATTTTTGCCCATCAGTCACCACTCAGTGACTCAAAGTGAACACATGATTTTATAATGTTTTTTAAAATCACACACTGAAATCTCTCATTCCCAGAAGTCTTCAGACCCTTTGCTGTGGCCCTCGACATTGGGCTCAGGTGCTGCCTGTTTGCTTTAATTCTCTTTGAGATGTTTCTAGAACTTGATTAGAGTCCACCTGTGGCACACTGAATTGATTGGGCGTTCTTTAGACAGGCACACATATACCTGTGTTTAGAAGGATCCACAATTCACACTCATGTCAGGAGATAAACCAAACCATTAAGTCCAAGGAACTCACTGCAGACCTTCATGATCAAATTGTGGGGAGGTGTAGATTGGGGCAACAGGATCAAAGCATTTCTAAAGCTCTGAGTGTTCCCAGGAACAAAATATCCTCAAAAATTGTGAGGTGGTAGAAGTTTGGACTCTTCCTAGAGTTGGCAATCCATCTGAACTAAGTAACCTGGCAAGATGGTCTGAGAGGTGACCAAGAACACAATCGTCACTCTTAACAAAGCTTCTGAAGTCCTCAGCTAAGTTGGAGAACCTGGCAGGAGGATGACCATCTCAGCGGCACTCTGTCAATCAGACATTGATACTCTTGGGCAAAAGGTACATGATGACATTTAGGTAGAATTTTTAGCATAGTTGGCAGGATTACATAGAACTTTATTTGTCCCCAAAGGGAAATTTGGCTTTTTACAGGACTTTTAAAAGAACTCTGAGCACATGAGGAAGAAGGATCCCTGGCCTGATGAGGAAAAAATTCAACCGTTTGGGCAGAACTCCAAAGCACTTTGTCTGGTGAAGACCGGGCACTGCTCATCACCTGCTCAGCTCCATCCCTACGATGCATCATGGTGGTGGCAGCATCATGCCATAGGGTTGTAGTTGGCAGAGAGATGGACAGAATTGAGGAGGGAAGGATGAATGTAGCCAAGCACAGAGAGGTCCTTGAAGCAAACCTGCTCCAGTGTGCAGTGTGCAGGCCACCTCAGACTGGGGTGACAGTTTCTGTGACCAAAAGCATACAGCCAGGACAACACTGGAGTGGCTTTGTGACGAGTCTCGGACTGTCCTTGAGTGACTCACACTTAAACCCCAGAGCACATGTGTGTAGAGACGTGAAGATGGCAGTTTACAGGTGCTCCTCATCCAGTCTAGAGGAGCTTGAGTAGATCTGCCCGGAAGAATAACATGAACTGCCCAAATCCAGCTGTGCAAAGCTTATAGAGACTTATCTAGAAGATGGCCAAAGGGGCTTCTACAAAGCACTAAATGAATGGTCTAGGAATCGAAGAGTTCAGTTTTGGATTTTTAATTAATTTACAAACCCTTCTGAGAACAAGTTGTCACTTTATCACGATGGGTTGTTGAGTGCACATTGATGGGCAAATATGGCAAATGTCTCCATTTGAAATTAAATCTACAATGCAATGAAGTGTGCAGAATGTGAAGGAGTCTCAATACTTTCAGAATTCAAGGAGAGAGAAAGAGCAGAACCAGACAGGCCCAGGGAGTGGTCCGGCACCACGCAGTACTAGGGGGGTGGGGGAGATTGGGCTGGTTCTGTCCCTGTGCCCGATGCTAGCAATGGGCAGTGCAGTGAAATGGTAGGCTGACAGAAATGAATGGATCAGTGAACACAAAGGGGGATTGCACAGCGTGGGCCAAGCCTGCCTCATATCCCAAAGAGGCTATCTTTGCGATAATTAAAATTAATTTTCACTCTTTGCTTTGAAAATGATTTCTCAGTATTCCGGTGAGAGTATCACATTAGGGCTAAGTGGTCTTGAATTACGTCTGCAGAAGCTACAAGAGAACTGATGGCCTCTAAAAATAAATGGCCGCTGATCCAGATTGATTATATTTGGATGAATTTTAGTCCATGAAAGGTGGCAATTTTGTGTGTTTGCCAGATTTTAAGGTCCACTTGGAATCTGCCTGGCAGTCAGCACTCATCCGGGTATGGAGTGGCAGCTCATGCTGTTGGTGACTCAGGGCTGACGCAAGAGTCTGCGCTGTGACAATATGATGACCCATGATGCAACTTACCGGCTGTGACATTGTATGGTGTTTATCGAAAATAATCGAGTTAAGTTAAGCGTATTGTTTTGCATGATAAAAAAAAATGACTTTGTTTTAAAAGCTCAAGTGGTCATGAGGGATGGGTGGTGTACCAGTACAGGAAAGTACCAGAAAACTCACATTTGGAAATGGTGCCATGCCAGAATTTCAAGATTTTCAATCCCACAGGTAAATATCAGCTTTCCTATCAATACCCCACCCAACCTGCTTCTTCCTTTGACAGTCCATTTTGTAGACTTCATTAAACAAAAGCACAGGCTTCTCGACTGGGACTTCCTTCCAACTTCCTTAATGGGAACTTCATGGGACACCCACCGCTTCGACCTGACCTGACTTCAGCTTCCCTTGTGTGTCGCCCTACACACCTCGCCCCTTATGATACTGAAGTAAGGTTGGATTGAGGCGTGGGGGGGTGGAGTTTTTCTCTTTTTTTGCTTCAGAACAGGTTTTGTATCGGTACTGAGGTCTGAAACCTGGCATTGATGTCAGTTAGAATTTTAATACCCTCTCAACATGAGTGGTCACACAGTACGTTGTGGCACGTGGCTGGAGGTGGTACCCAGCCGGGACGCCCAGGAGGACCGGAGGAGGGTTTGTGCCTCCTCCAGACCACGAGGGGGCGACCGCCCTGGTTGTGTTGGGGGCCACGGGTACAGAGCTGGGAAGCTCAACCCTGTAGGGGCCCGTGGTCACTGTCAGGGGGCGCCCCGCTGCCTTGGGAACCCTGGACCTCAGCACTTCTGCCACACCCGGAAGTGCTGGGGGGAAGAGGATCGGGGACACCCGGATCCATCCGGGTGCACAGTCGGCACTTCCACCACACGGGGGAGTGTTAGCGGAGGAGTGTCGGGAAGCACCTGGAGCCCATCCGGGTGTGAATAAAAGGGACCACCTCCCTCCATTTGGGAGCAAGAGTTGGGTGGAAGTGGATGGAGCTCGAAGGAGAGGAGTGGAGGAGAACCTGAGACAGTACAAGGCATCGTGAAGGCCAGGACTGAAGGGGTGATTGGTGCTGCGGCACTGGGCATTGTGCACTTTGATTATTGTAAATATTGTAAATAAACGTGTGTGTGGTGAAATCATCATGTCTTCCTGTCTGTGTTCGAGCTGTTCCTCACAACGTGTAGCTGCATTTGCCGAGGGTCTCCAAATAGTTCAGTCGTTCAAAACACAGGGACCAGAGAAGTTCCAGCAATTAGTAAAAAAACTCCATAGTTGTTCTTTTTAAAAGTTTTAGTGACATTTAAAGCAAACAACTCACACAAAAAAAATAAAGGTGAATGTTGAGAAAACACACAAGAAAGAAAAGCAAAAATCTTGTCTGTGATGTTTTGTTTAACTCTTTCAGGGCGGATGTCACCTTTAGAATCGGCTGTAAACCTCGACAAAACTCGCCATTATGTTATAATTGGACTCTCTTTATTAGAAGGAGAGATTAGTTTCATTGATTTGACCTAAAATTCCTGCACGTGTGTAGACGTGAAGACAAAACGACGTCTAAAATGGCATCGGCATCTGACGAGAGCGTGAAGGGAATGCACAAAGCAAAATCCTCCATGGACGACAATTTGCATATGTATCTCTCTCTCTCTCTCTCATATATAATATACATATATACATATATATATAAAATCCAACGTCTCTGTCTGTCTGTGTGTCTGCTTTTCACAAGAGAACTACTTGACGGATTTAGATTGGGTGTTTGTCTATAATTTGCTTGAACATTCCAGTTGATTTTATGACTTCTCTCATTGTGCTAAGTATCAGAGTTCGCTTGCGGCACCGATTTATTTGTGTGAATCCGAGAGGCAGGCTGCGGGCTGAGGGGAAGCCAGACCTCCGGAGTAGGGAGCCGGATGGGGAACCTCCTCCTCACTCACGTGACCAGCCTCCGTTGAAGTCGTGCTACCTCTCTCCACGTGTTGGAGCGCACCTCGCCTCCACTTAGCTAGCAATACCTGTTTGATCAGTAGACATCATCATCTACAGATTGTTAAGGAGTAAAGTTTGACATTTTCGAGATTAGAGAGATCTCTGCTCGGTGTGTTTTAGAGGGTAGCTCCTCATTGCCAGAGATATCATGGCCATGTGCTTTTTTCTCCCACGCGGGGGACGCTCTTCTGTCACACCTGAACGCGATCAGATACAGTGCCAGCATTTGACATTGGAGCATACCTACCTTACACTTGGCCAGACTTCCCTAGAGAACTTTTCACATTTGTGGCAAAGAGATCACAGCTCCATTCTCACCCCGATAGCAAAACCAAAAATATTGTATATCAAGAAGCCCTCTGTTATGAAACCTTATCAATATAAATTCTTCTCAGTTAAATTATTATTGTTTTTTAACATTTTTTTTAATTGATTTTTTAAAAGTTTATCCTGTTTTACTACTATGCGGGCAGAGCCACGGGGGACAGCTAGTTATTTCTAAATTGGACTCTGACTTATCTGACTCTGATTTTCATGCAGGTGATCTGGAGATTGAAAACAAAAGTGAGGCACCTGCTGATATCAGCTTGATCAGTCCCTAGCTGATCCATAGATACTGTAGATAGATAGATAGATACTTTATTAATCCCAAGGGGAAATTCACATACTCCAGCAGCAGCATACTGATACAAAAAAACAATATTAAATTAAAGATTGATAACAATGCAGGTATAACAGACAATAACTTTGAATAATTTTAACATTTACCCCCCTGGGTGGAATTGAAGAGCCACATAGTGTGGTGGAGGAACGATCTCCTCAGTCTGTCAGTGGAGCAGGACGGTGACAGCAGTCTGTCGCTGAAGCTGCTCCTCTGTCTGGAGATGATCCTGTTCAGTGGATGCAGTGGATTCTCCATGATTGACAGGAGTCTGCTCAGCACCCGTCGCTCTGCCACAGATGTCAAACTGTCCAGCTCCATGCCAACAATAGAGCTTGCCTTCCTCACCAGTTTGTCCAGGCGTGAGGCGTCTTTCTTCTTAATGCTGCCTCCCCAGCACACCACCGCGTAAAAGAGGGCACTCGCCACAACCGTCTGATAGAACATCTGCAGCATCTTATTGCAGATGTTGAAGGACGCCAGCCTTCTAAGGAAGTATAACCAGCTCTGTCCTTTCTTACACAGAGCATCAGTATTGGCAGTCCATCTCCAACTGATCAATCATAGTGCTGAACACATTCATGGAGCTGGTGCACCAATGGCGATGGGAGGACTGCCACCAGATTTCATCATATTGTTTTGTCACCTGTGAGGGGACAGCCCAGCGGCCAGCAGGAATATGCAGCTGAGAAGCTACTGGGCTGTCAGCAGTTGGCCACCGAGCTGCATGTGTTACACTGATGGTGCTATTTCATGCTGTACCCATTGCGTCCATTGCTGTATGCTGTGGCTGCTGTCACTGTCGTTTACTGCAAACTGGCGGCGACAGCAGCAGCACCAGCAGGCAGCAAGAGACGCCTGAAATAGCACCATCAGTGTAGCACATACTTCAGGCAGTGTAATGTGGCAATGCACGCCATTGGCTGCTTGGACCGTTACCATATCTTGCAGGACTATGCTATGTAATAGATATGTGACTTGACATCTTGTAGAGGCTCATGGAACATAAAGCACAGTGACATTTGTCATTCAGAAATATTTCATGTGTGAAACCATTGCTTTAAGAAAAAGCTTTTCAGAAAACTGAGTTGTTTGGAAAAAATATTCAGCCTTGGGCCAAAATGGGAAAAAATAATTAGCTCTCAAATAGTTAAGGCTACATTACATTTCTTAAAGTTTCTATCTGTTATCCTGTCCACTGACATACCTACGTAGTGGTCAGAATATCCTTTGTCTTTCTCATGTTTCATTCTAGCTGTCTTCTTACTCAGGAAAGGCACTTGTTTTTGCATTGATTGACAAGTTAATACTGGAAATGTCTAAACCCTCAGCCTTCATTCACACACACGTCCTGCAAAACTGACGTATTTGGCATTCACTCCGGACAGATAAAGCTCCAATACAAAGCAAGAATATCTACGCACTGGCCAAGGCCGGCTACCTCAACTTCGATACCTTACCAGGGTCTAGAAGCTGCTCCGCTCACGAGGGTCTTGTGCATGCCGGGATTCACTTACATGTCAACGATGTCTTCAGATGGTTTCCACTGAAAGGGCTCCACTACAGAATACCTGAGCAAAAGCTGGAAGTGACTACTCCTGTCGGGCTTTCATATCCTGAATGGCTACCGTTGAAAGGGCTACACAGTCTAACAGACGCCAAGGGCTACTCAATACCCCTGACAGCAGAGAAGGCCACTCAGTTGGACTTTGCCAAGAATCATGCCTGGTTTAAGAAGCCAAAGACTGTAACAACCATAGCCACCTGAAACAAAGCTTGCATTGTGACCCTGATTCGAATTGTTTAGGTTGTCTGTGTTCATTTCTAACATGTACACATAAACATAATTAATGATTGAAATAGTTTGAGTATTGCTTTGCTAATCTGAGATCTTTCTGTTGTCACACCAGAGATGTACTGTGGCTTAACGTTAACATTCCATTAACATGTTAGCTTATACCAACCTGTGAACATTGCAATCGAGCTCCAGCCTCAATAGGCCGAAATGTTTTGGGCCTGCATCAGATTAACATCATTCTGGACCAGAATCTTTAAGTGCCTCTCAGACAGCCTCGGTGTCACAATCTCTCCTAATCCACTAACAGCTGTGTATGGTGGGTGCTCAGAGGGGCTTGAAGTGGAGAAGGACAAACCAACAGTGATTGCTTTTACTTCACTATTGGCACGTTCACTTGTCTTGCTCAGCTGGAAGAACCCTCTGTTTAGTCAGTGGGTAACTGATGTTATTTATTATCTGAAATTGGAAAAAATCAAATTCTCACTTAGAGGATCTGTGCAAAACCTTTTTAAAAACCTGGCAGGATCTGATCAATAAATTTTACAATAAGTATTTATATTGGAGGGGGGGTGGGGAGGGAGGATTCTCTCCTCCTTTGTCTCCACTCTTAAAGTGTTACTCTGGCTGTTGGCCTTACTCTCTCTCTCTCTCATGGGTGGAGGGACTGACTTAAATTTAGTTTTGTCAAGTTTGACTTGCTTGTATGGAATGTTACTTGCTTTTAATAAATTCAATAAAAAAAAAAAAAAAAACAACTTATAGGATGTAAACGGAATCTTCCGTTATTTATGTAGCTATGCGCGATCTACATTCAATTCAAATTAAGCAAAAACGTAAGTGAATTCACCATTAACGTAAACGTAAAAGGTTTGGTTCTTAAAATAAGAAACGATTTCAGTCAAAAATTGAGATGCACCAAGAATCGTGAATCATAATGACATGGAATGGTGAATCCCACCCTTACCATCAGGCGCTCACCCCAGTTCAGCTTCCAACTCCACACTCATTAACCCAACCAGGGCATATTTCCGGAGCAATCCTTGGAGCCACATCTGTCCCTGTGCCCCCTAAACCACAATCAATAACCCAGCCTGGAGACGCTTCTGGAGAAATCCTTGGGACCGAACCACTTCTGGCCCTGTGTCCCCCTCGGAGCATATCATAGCCCTGTAACCTGTTCTTACATAACACCCGTCGGCTATAGGTGATGCACTTGTTACATTGTATAGAATCCTCCATTTCTTTTTGAATTTTTTCTGTCTTTACCTTCCCTAACGTTATCACCCTCAAGAAGTGCTCATTTAATGTGACAAGTCGGTCGTAATGAGTTTGTCCTCAATAACATCCTCTTACAATGCAGGCGGCGACACACAAAGAAGAAAAACCTCATTTAGAAAGGGGTGACTCGTCTTTTCATAAAATGTCGCATCATAAGGACATTTGAATTCTTAATGCAGCGCAAAGATTCTGTTCCGTGACCTCGTGAAAAGCTTAAAAACAAAAGGGACTTTTTTTTCATTTTATCATACAAGAGATAAAAGCCGACATTGTTTTGTTCCTCTGTCAATGGTGTCAGTGCTCAGAAAAGTCGCATCAATGGGGCTGTAAAATCCTGGCGAGCAGCACGGTGGCACTGAGTTTAGTGCTGATGGCCTCGCCTTGACTCCTCAGGGGAATCCTCCACGTTTTTGGAAGTTTTTCAAAGTGACGGCGCCTTCTTTTGCTCCGTCTCTAAAGCAGGAATTCCCAGGTTCGGTCCCGGTATGCCACAATGGCTACAGGCTTTCATTCCAACCAGTTTCATGAACCAATGGGTCCCATCAATCTAATTGTTTAGTTGGCCTCTTATTCTTTCCTTATTCTGCATTCAAGAAGGTGCTCTAGTATGATATTAGCATTTATAAGACATACAGAAACATGTTTTCTTTATCGTAATTTTAAAACCTTTGCTTTCGTTTAATATTTTTATTTCAATTTATTGTATTTCTGTGGAGTTTTCTTTATGAATTGTATGCAAATTAGTGACGAGCAGTGCAGACACAGGTGCAAATGTACCCGAATGTGACAGCAGAGCCGTCACTTCACGTGCCCAGTTCTTGTTGGGCTGAATGGCCTGTTATTTGTCAAAAATGCTCTTTAAATTCAATTTGTGTGACATTGTGGCACTGTAGAGTGGTGACATGGTAGTAAACACATGAAGTAAGGATTCCACCGGACTGTGCACACACCTTTTAAGTGCTAAAATGTTATTTTGGTGCATGACCCATTATAATACATGAAAATGTCCAGAAGATGGGGGTGAAGTTCATCCAGTTATTCTTATTTTTTTTTTTGACTAAAATGTACCAATGGTTGTGGTTCAGTTTCGTTATAATAAAAAAAATGAGTGACCAATCTTGTTGTGCATTTCTTCAAATGCTCCTTGAAATGTTCAGGTCTTTCTGATGGCACTGCGTTAGGAGGATTGTATGACCCTCACCATCGTGCCCGTGAATCGGCCTGGCAATGTGCGTATTCTGGAAGGACGTGCTAAAAATATCCAAAATGAATCCGTTTACATAACAGCACGAAAGAAAAGTCATGGAGGGAGGATGGTGAGAGGCTCCAAATGCACCAGGAGGTGACAGCAGGGATGCGTCATACGCAGCGCGTTTGTCTTCTCCAGACTACTGGCCACTTGTTTTCCTAGCAGCGCAGACACTAAAACGGGCTTCATAAACACAGACAAGTGTCACCATTCAGTTTAGTGCCTCCCAATTTCAATATGGAGGTGCACATCCTGGGCTCTGGACAGTTTTCTTTTCTTTAGGGTCATGAGGTTGCTGGAAAGGGGTGTGTGGCGCTCCCAATGTCTCTGCCAAAGGACAAAGGTCCAAGTCTTTAGAGTCCTGGTGCTTCCTGTTTTTGAGACATGGTTGCTCTCCAGTGACCTGAGATGAAGACTGGACTCCTGTGTCTCATCAGATGGTCCTTGGGTACCTCTGGTTTGAGATTGTATTGCTCACGGAGTCCCGAATGAGGCACATGACCTGCTCTGTGAGGGATCGTCAGTTACGGCACTACGATCATGTGGTGCGATTATCCGAGGGGGATCCTCATTGTCAAACACCCGAGTGCCTGGACCAGGCCAAGGGGACGCCCATGTAACACCTGGCTGCGGCAGATGGATAGGACTGGACCGCGTGTCTGCATGGGGAGGTTGCCAACTGGGATCCCAAGCTGTTTCGTCGTGTGGTGTGTGTGGCAATGTGTGCTGAACCAGTGCAGGCCTCCCACTCTGACCTGACCTGAGGGTTTTGATATATTATTCATTTTGTGTTTGTTTTCCTTTTTATGTTCTATGAATGTGCAAATATTTTTATTTAAGAATTATATAACAGGTAGATTTTTCAGGAATGACACCATAAAATTGAGACCAAAGACAAGAAAGGTGTACTATAAAATAGAGAGAGAAATGGAAAAGGTGCCATTAAATAGATAGGCAGACAGGAAAGGTGCTATATGATGTAAAGCACTAGAAATAGGCAGGCAGTGTGGTGTAGTGGTGAAGGCTTTGCACCTCAAACCCTGAGATTTTGTGTTCAGATCCCGCTACTGACAACACTATGTGACCCTGAGTGAGTCACTTGACCTGCCTGGGCTCCAATTGGAAACCCAAAAGAACCGATTGTTGTGTATGGAAATAGATACATAGGATAGATTCACAGACGAGAAAGGCACTACAAAATAACTGGGTTAATAGGATAGGCAATATAAAATAAACAGAATGTTGGGTATACAGGAAGGGCACTCTTCAAGAAATCATTAAACAGATAGAAGCAGTATAAATTAGATAAGTTGTGAGATGTACAGGAAAGGCGCCATAAAATGACAGCTGGGAAGGCATTATAAAAAATAGATAGAAAAGAAAGGCACTATATAATAGGTAGAGTGGAATGGCATTTGATAAAAGAGAGACAGAAAGACAGCCAGGAAACACCATTTAATAGATAGATAGAAAAGGTAAGAAAGGCACTATAAATTAAATGGACAGATAGGAAATGTGCTATAAAACAGGTAGACTGCAAGGCACTATAAAAGAGACACATTCTTAGATATACTGGAAAGGCACTATAAAAATATGAATAGACAGGAAGAAAAACTGGAAAGACACCGCAACATTGATAGACGGGCAGGAAAGGCACAATATAATAGATAAATATGAACTATGAAATAGACTGGAAAATAAAATAGACAGATTGTTAGATATACAAGAAAGGCACTATAAAAGTATAGATAAACAGGAAAAGAACCATAGAATTAGTGGACTGGAAAGGCACTGCAAAATTGGTAGATAGACAGGAAAGGTGCTATATCAATCATAGATAAATCGGAAATGCACTATAAAAAAAGAGACTGGAAAGGCACTATGAATCAGATTGTTTGATGTACAAGAAAGGCACTTTAAAAATATCGACAGATGGGAAAGGTACTATAAATTGATAGATAATAAAGCACTGTATAATAGACAGGAAATGGGCAGTAAAATACATCTAGAAATACAAAAGGCACTATAAAATGGACAGGAAAGGCACTATATAATTGAAATCCATTGTAAAATTCTTCGATAAACGGGAAAGGCACTGTATAATAAAGAGATACAGCATATAGGCAAGAAAGACACTATATAATACACAGATAAATATAAAATATATAGTGCCTTTCCTGTCTATCTATATAACAGTCTTATTTACAGATAGTTAGAGGGGCTTACAGGGAGTAAAGGGGCTCAAGCTGTGATATTTTTAACATGACTCCCTGTTTCATTTCTCCCGACGTTGCCTGATTTGTCTCCAGCCCCTTCACCTAAACCTTGTTGTCAGGTGAAGTTAGGGTTTTTGCTGACGTGCCCCACAGAGGCGTTGTGTCCTGCCTTGCACTTGATGCTGCTGGGCTGAGCTTCACCCCTCTGACCCTGCACTGGCTTAGGTGGGTTTGAGGAGGAGGCTGCGCTGTGTGCTTTGATTCCTAAATTTGCTCTCTACGTCCATTGTAAGCGTAATGGCGATTGAAAACGACAGCCTTCAGGATCGATTTAGTGGAGCAGCCAGCCGGCTATTTTTATTGCAGCAGTTTCTGAGTGGAGGACTGTGAGCTCTCCGTCACGCTCTTATTTTAGCAACTATAAATATTCATTGTAGTGAAATGACATGGAATGGTAATTTCAAGCTTTTTACTTTCATAACGCCGCCCGGCTGCATTTGAAGCTCTCCCTCATGTTAGACTCATTAGGTGAAATATTATGAAAAAATAATAAAGGCTTGACCCAGATCTGAGCATCCGAAGCGTGCAGAGATCGAGCACAGAGGGGTTATTTATGACAGAATCAGAGAAACTCGCACTGTTTGGAGTCCGAGCAGACCTCTGGTTTGTGTTGCACTAAAACAAGAATGACTACACTTGACAAGAAAGCTGACTTGTCTGTGGCTCAGATGTTTCCATATGTTAAGAGACGCCCTGGCAGGTCGAGGGACTTGAGGGTCATGCAGTTAGGCGGTGGCTGGGGCTGAACCTGCGTCGTCCTAATGCATGGAACAGCACCTTAACCCCTACACCCCTCTGCCCTCCTAAAGTCAGTTGTGGCTCCCGCTGTTTCCTTAGATATTTTTAAGTGACTTCTTAAAGACACATAGTCAGTGGCCGGAATTGAACTGGCATCCGTCTGATGTGTAGTCCATTCAATCTGTTTAATACCCGTTAACAGATGCACAGGAGCACCAGGACGTCAAGCATTTAGATGGGCCAATCAAGGATGAGCCGAGAGGGTTCAGCACAGGGACGCCAAGCAACGGCTGTGGAAAAAGGGCTTCGCAGTCATACAGGATGGGAGTAATAAATTATAAATCAGACATTTCAAGCAGTAATAGCCATTTGCAACATCCTGGCTGTTAAATGAATTTAATGGAACCTTTGTAAAAAAGTTTCAATTTCTGTAAAAAAAAAAAAT